>NW_028324308.1:0-2500 GCF_058129835.1 Hydra viridissima | reverse complement strand
GTTAGGGTTAGGGTTAGGGTTAGGGTTAGGGTTAGGGTTAGGGTTAGGGTTAGGGTTAGGGTTAGGGTTAGGGTTAGGGTTAGGGTTAGGGTTAGGGTTAGGGTTAGGGTTAGGGTTAGGGTTAGGGTTAGGGTTAGGGTTAGGGTTAGGGTTAGGGTTAGGGTTAGGGTTAGGGTTAGGGTTAGGGTTAGGGTTAGGGTTAGGGTTAGGGTTAGGGTTAGGGTTAGGGTTAGGGTTAGGGTTAGGGTTAGGGTTAGGGTTAGGGTTAGGGTTAGGGTTAGGGTTAGGGTTAGGGTTAGGGTTAGGGTTAGGGTTAGGGTTAGGGTTAGGGTTAGGGTTAGGGTTAGGGTTAGGGTTAGGGTTAGGGTTAGGGTTAGGGTTAGGGTTAGGGTTAGGGTTAGGGTTAGGGTTAGGGTTAGGGTTAGGGTTAGGGTTAGGGTTAGGGTTAGGGTTAGGGTTAGGGTTAGGGTTAGGGTTAGGGTTAGGGTTAGGGTTAGGGTTAGGGTTAGGGTTAGGGTTAGGGTTAGGGTTAGGGTTAGGGTTAGGGTTAGGGTTAGGGTTAGGGTTAGGGTTAGGTTAGGGTTAGGGTTAGGGTTAGGGTTAGGGTTAGGGTTAGGGTTAGGGTTAGGGTTAGGGTTAGGGTTAGGGTTAGGGTTAGGGTTAGGGTTAGGGTTAGGGTTAGGGTTAGGGTTAGGGTTAGGGTTAGGGTTAGGGTTAGGGTTAGGGTTAGGGTTAGGGTTAGGGTTAGGGTTAGGGTTAGGGTTAGGGTTAGGGTTAGGGTTAGGGTTAGGGTTAGGGTTAGGGTTAGGGTTAGGGTTAGGGTTAGGGTTAGGGTTAGGGTTAGGGTTAGGGTTAGGGTTAGGGTTAGGGTTAGGGTTAGGGTTAGGGTTAGGGTTAGGGTTAGGGTTAGGGTTAGGGTTAGGGTTAGGGTTAGGTTAGGGTTAGGGTTAGGGTTAGGGTTAGGGTTAGGGTTAGGGTTAGGGTTAGGGTTAGGGTTAGGGTTAGGGTTAGGGTTAGGGTTAGGGTTAGGGTTAGGGTTAGGGTTAGGGTTAGGGTTAGGGTTAGGGTTAGGGTTAGGGTTAGGGTTAGGGTTAGGGTTAGGTTAGGGTTAGGGTTAGGGTTAGGGTTAGGGTTAGGGTTAGGGTTAGGGTTAGGGTTAGGGTTAGGGTTAGGGTTAGGGTTAGGGTTAGGGTTAGGGTTAGGGTTAGGGTTAGGGTTAGGGTTAGGGTTAGGGTTAGGGTTAGGGTTAGGGTTAGGGTTAGGGTTAGGGTTAGGGTTAGGGTTAGGGTTAGGGTTAGGGTTAGGGTTAGGGTTAGGGTTAGGGTTAGGGTTAGGGTTAGGGTTAGGGTTAGGGTTAGGGTTAGGGTTAGGGTTAGGGTTAGGGTTAGGGTTAGGGTTAGGGTTAGGGTTAGGGTTAGGGTTAGGGTTAGGGTTAGGGTTAGGGTTAGGGTTAGGGTTAGGGTTAGGGTTAGGGTTAGGGTTAGGGTTAGGGTTAGGGTTAGGGTTAGGGTTAGGGTTAGGGTTAGGGTTAGGGTTAGGGTTAGGGTTAGGGTTAGGGTTAGGGTTAGGGTTAGGGTTAGGGTTAGGGTTAGGGTTAGGGTTAGGGTTAGGGTTAGGGTTAGGGTTAGGGTTAGGGTTAGGGTTAGGGTTAGGGTTAGGGTTAGGGTTAGGGTTAGGGTTAGGGTTAGGGTTAGGGTTAGGGTTAGGGTTAGGGTTAGGGTTAGGGTTAGGGTTAGGGTTAGGGTTAGGGTTAGGGTTAGGGTTAGGGTTAGGGTTAGGGTTAGGGTTAGGGTTAGGGTTAGGGTTAGGGTTAGGGTTGTATTAGGGTTAGGGTTAGGGTTAGGGTTAGGGTTAGGGTTAGGGTTAGGGTTAGGGTTAGGGTTAGGGTTAGGGTTAGGGTTAGGGTTAGGGTTAGGGTTAGGGTTAGGGTTAGGGTTAGGGTTAGGGTTAGGGTTAGGGTTAGGGTTAGGGTTAGGGTTTAGGGTTAGGGTTAGGGTTAGGGTTAGGGTTAGGGTTAGGGTTAGGGTTAGGGTTAGGGTTAGGGTTAGGGTTTTAGGGTTAGGGTTAGGGTTAGGGTTAGGGTTAGGGTTAGGGTTAGGGTTAGGGTAGGGTTAGGGTTAGGGTTAGGGTTAGGGTTAGGGTTAGGGTTAGGGTTAGGTTAGGGTTAGGGTTAGGGTTAGGGTTAGGGTTAGGGTTAGGGTTAGGGTTAGGGTTAGGGTTAGGGTTAGGGTTAGGGTTAGGGTTAGGGTTAGGGTTAGGGTTAGGGGTTAGGTTAGGGTAGGGTTAGGGTTAGGGTTAGGGTTAGGGTAGGGTTAGGGTTAGGGTTAGGGTTAGGGTTAGGGTTAGGGGTAGGGTTAGGGTTAGGGTTAGGGTTAGGGTTAGGGTTAGGGTAGGGTTAGGGTTAGGGTTAGGGTTAGGTTAGGGTTAGGGTTAGGGTTAGGTTAGGGTTAGGGTTAGGGTTAGGGTTTAGGGTTAGTTTAGGGTTAGTTTTATTTATTTA
>NW_028324307.1:18040000-18163762 GCF_058129835.1 Hydra viridissima | reverse complement strand
CTAACCCTAACCCTAACCCTAACCCTAACCCTAACCCTAACCCTAACCCTAACCCTAACCCTAACCCTAACCCTAACCCTAACCCTAACCCTAACCCTAACCCTAACCCTAACCCTAACCCTAACCCTAACCCTAACCCTAACCCTAACCCTAACCCTAACCCTAACCCTAACCCTACCCTAACCCTAACCCTAACCCTAACCCTAACCCTAACCCTAACCCTAACCCTAACCCTAACCCTAACCCTAACCCTAACCCTAACCCTAACCCTAACCCTAACCCTAACCCTAACCCTAACCCTAACCCTAACCCTAACCCTAACCCTAACCCTAACCCTAACCCTAACCCTAACCCTAACCCTAACCCTAACCCTAACCCTAACCCTAACCCTAACCCTAACCCTAACCCTAACCCTAACCCTAACCCTAACCCTAACCCTAACCCTAACCCTAACCCTAACCCTAACCCTAACCCTAACCCTAACCCTAACCCTAACCCTAACCCTAACCCTAACCCTAACCCTAACCCTAACCTAACCCTAACCCTAACCCTAACCCTAACCCTAACCCTAACCCTAACCCTAACCCTAACCCTAACCCTAACCCTAACCCTAACCCTAACCCTAACCCTAACCCTAACCCTAACCCTAACCCTAACCCTAACCCTAACCCTAACCCTAACCCTAACCCTAACCCTAACCCTAACCCTAACCCTAACCCTAACCCTAACCCTAACCCTAACCCTAACCCTAACCCTAACCCTAACCCTAACCCTAACCCTAACCCTAACCCTAACCCTAACCCTAACCCTAACCCTAACCCTAACCCTAACCCTAACCCTAACCCTAACCCTAACCCTAACCCTAACCCTAACCCTAACCCTAACCCTAACCCTAACCCTAACCCTAACCCTAACCCTAACCCTAACCCTAACCCTAACCCTAACCCTAACCCTAACCCTAACCCTAACCCTAACCCTAACCCTAACCCTAACCCTAACCCTAACCCTAACCCTAACCCTAACCCTAACCCTAACCCTAACCCTAACCCTAACCCTAACCCTAACCCTAACCCTAACCCTAACCCTAACCCTAACCCTAACCCTAACCCTAACCCTAACCCTAACCCTAACCCTAACCCTAACCCTAACCCTAACCCTAACCCTAACCCTAACCCTAACCCTAACCCTAACCCTAACCCTAACCCTAACCCTAACCCTAACCCTAACCCTAACCCTAACCCTAACCCTAACCCTAACCCTAACCCTAACCCTAACCCTAACCCTAACCCTAACCCTAACCCTAACCCTAACCCTAACCCTAACCCTAACCCTAACCCTAACCCTAACCCTAACCCTAACCCTAACCCTAACCCTAACCCTAACCCTAACCCTAACCCTAACCCTAACCCTAACCCTAACCCTAACCCTAACCCTAACCCTAACCCTAACCCTAACCCTAACCCTAACCCTAACCCTAACCCTAACCCTAACCCTAACCCTAACCCTAACCCTAACCCTAACCCTAACCCTAACCCTAACCCTAACCCTAACCCTAACCCTAACCCTAACCCTAACCCTAACCCTAACCCTAACCCTAACCCTAACCCTAACCCTAACCCTAACCCTAACCCTAACCCTAACCCTAACCCTAACCCTAACCCTAACCCTAACCCTAACCCTAACCCTAACCCTAACCCTAACCCTAACCCTAACCCTAACCCTAACCCTAACCCTAACCCTAACCCTAACCCTAACCCTAACCCTAACCCTAACCCTAACCCTAACCCTAACCCTAACCCTAACCCTAACCCTAACCCTAACCCTAACCCTAACCCTAACCCTAACCCTAACCCTAACCCTAACCCTAACCCTAACCCTAACCCTAACCCTAACCCTAACCCTAACCCTAACCCTAACCCTAACCCTAACCCTAACCCTAACCCTAACCCTAACCCTAACCCTAACCCTAACCCTAACCCTAACCCTAACCCTAACCCTAACCCTAACCCTAACCCTAACCCTAACCCTAACCCTAACCCTAACCCTAACCCTAACCCTAACCCTAACCCTAACCCTAACCCTAACCCTAACCCTAACCCTAACCCTAACCCTAACCCTAACCCTAACCCTAACCCTAACCCTAACCCTAACCCTAACCCTAACCCTAACCCTAACCCTAACCCTAACCCTAACCCTAACCCTAACCCTAACCCTAACCCTAACCCTAACCCTAACCCTAACCCTAACCCTAACCCTAACCCTAACCCTAACCCTAACCCTAACCCTAACCCTAACCCTAACCCTAACCCTAACCCTAACCCTAACCCTAACCCTAACCCTAACCCTAACCCTAACCCTAACCCTAACCCTAACCCTAACCCTAACCCTAACCCTAACCCTAACCCTAACCCTAACCCTAACCCTAACCCTAACCCTAACCCTAACCCTAACCCTAACCCTAACCCTAACCCTAACCCTAACCCTAACCCTAACCCTAACCCTAACCCTAACCCTAACCCTAACCCTAACCCTAACCCTAACCCTAACCCTAACCCTAACCCTAACCCTAACCCTAACCCTAACCCTAACCCTAACCCTAACCCTAACCCTAACCCTAACCCTAACCCTAACCCTAACCCTAACCCTAACCCTAACCCTAACCCTAACCCTAACCCTAACCCTAACCCTAACCCTAACCCTAACCCTAACCCTAACCCTAACCCTAACCCTAACCCTAACCCTAACCCTAACCCTAACCCTAACCCTAACCCTAACCCTAACCCTAACCCTAACCCTAACCCTAACCCTAACCCTAACCCTAACCCTAACCCTAACCCTAACCCTAACCCTAACCCTAACCCTAACCCTAACCCTAACCCTAACCCTAACCCTAACCCTAACCCTAACCCTAACCCTAACCCTAACCCTAACCCTAACCCTAACCCTAACCCTAACCCTAACCCTAACCCTAACCCTAACCCTAACCCTAACCCTAACCCTAACCCTAACCCTAACCCTAACCCTAACCCTAACCCTAACCCTAACCCTAACCCTAACCCTAACCCTAACCCTAACCCTAACCCTAACCCTAACCCTAACCCTAACCCTAACCCTAACCCTAACCCTAACCCTAACCCTAACCCTAACCCTAACCCTAACCCTAACCCTAACCCTAACCCTAACCCTAACCCTAACCCTAACCCTAACCCTAACCCTAACCCTAACCCTAACCCTAACCCTAACCCTAACCCTAACCCTAACCCTAACCCTAACCCTAACCCTAACCCTAACCCTAACCCTAACCCTAACCCTAACCCTAACCCTAACCCTAACCCTAACCCTAACCCTAACCCTAACCCTAACCCTAACCCTAACCCTAACCCTAACCCTAACCCTAACCCTAACCCTAACCCTAACCCTAACCCTAACCCTAACCCTAACCCTAACCCTAACCCTAACCCTAACCCTAACCCTAACCCTAACCCTAACCCTAACCCTAACCCTAACCCTAACCCTAACCCTAACCCTAACCCTAACCCTAACCCTAACCCTAACCCTAACCCTAACCCTAACCCTAACCCTAACCCTAACCCTAACCCTAACCCTAACCCTAACCCTAACCCTAACCCTAACCCTAACCCTAACCCTAACCCTAACCCTAACCCTAACCCTAACCCTAACCCTAACCCTAACCCTAACCCTAACCCTAACCCTAACCCTAACCCTAACCCTAACCCTAACCCTAACCCTAACCCTAACCCTAACCCTAACCCTAACCCTAACCCTAACCCTAACCCTAACCCTAACCCTAACCCTAACCCTAACCCTAACCCTAACCCTAACCCTAACCCTAACCCTAACCCTAACCCTAACCCTAACCCTAACCCTAACCCTAACCCTAACCCTAACCCTAACCCTAACCCTAACCCTAACCCTAACCCTAACCCTAACCCTAACCCTAACCCTAACCCTAACCCTAACCCTAACCCTAACCCTAACCCTAACCCTAACCCTAACCCTAACCCTAACCCTAACCCTAACCCTAACCCTAACCCTAACCCTAACCCTAACCCTAACCCTAACCCTAACCCTAACCCTAACCCTAACCCTAACCCTAACCCTAACCCTAACCCTAACCCTAACCCTAACCCTAACCCTAACCCTAACCCTAACCCTAACCCTAACCCTAACCCTAACCCTAACCCTAACCCTAACCCTAACCCTAACCCTAACCCTAACCCTAACCCTAACCCTAACCCTAACCCTAACCCTAACCCTAACCCTAACCCTAACCCTAACCCTAACCCTAACCCTAACCCTAACCCTAACCCTAACCCTAACCCTAACCCTAACCCTAACCCTAACCCTAACCCTAACCCTAACCCTAACCCTAACCCTAACCCTAACCCTAACCCTAACCCTAACCCTAACCCTAACCCTAACCCTAACCCTAACCCTAACCCTAACCCTAACCCTAACCCTAACCCTAACCCTAACCCTAACCCTAACCCTAACCCTAACCCTAACCCTAACCCTAACCCTAACCCTAACCCTAACCCTAACCCTAACCCTAACCCTAACCCTAACCCTAACCCTAACCCTAACCCTAACCCTAACCCTAACCCTAACCCTAACCCTAACCCTAACCCTAACCCTAACCCTAACCCTAACCCTAACCCTAACCACCCTAACCCTAACCCTAACCCTAACCCTAACCCTAACCCTAACCCTAACCCTAACCCTAACCCTAACCCTAACCCTAACCCTAACCCTAACCCTAACCCTAACCCTAACCCTAACCCTAACCCTAACCCTAACCCTAACCCTAACCCTAACCCTAACCCTAACCCTAACCCTAACCCTAACCCTAACCCTAACCCTAACCCTAACCCTAACCCTAACCCTAACCCTAACCCTAACCCTAACCCTAACCCTAACCCTAACCCTAACCCTAACCCTAACCCTAACCCTAACCCTAACCCTAACCCTAACCCTTTAACCCTTTAACCTTAACACTATACGAACGCAATTTTTCATTGTCCCCAGGCTTCCAAACCGTAAAACCATCCCCCTCCAATCCTAACCCCGTAATTTTCTTACTCTTTCCCCCCCACCCCTCTTAATAAAAAAAAAAAAGTTTCCTTCTCTCTTTTTTTCTAGCTTTTAGCCGGCCCTCCGCTAGAAGGGAATAGGGAGTAACGAAGGTTTGACATCAAAGTAGCGTTTCGTATAAGATTTGTTTGGAAAAATTTGACAATTTTTATGAAAGCCAAGCACTAGTTCAAACTGGAGATAATAAAACGAAGTCGAATGATCTCACTTCTCAAACCACTGAGCTGCCATTGGTCGGCAGTTTCATGTTTGGAGACTATTGAGCTGCCATTGGTCGGCTGTTTAATCGTTGCGATTGGTCGGCAGTTTTATCGTTGGAGACCATTGAGAGATATAAAAGGCACTTTTTTTTTTTTTTTTGAGCACAACATTAAACGCTTAATCGTTAGATCTTGCTATAAAGGCACCCTTAGAATGCCGAATTGAAAAAAAAAAACAAAAACCAAAACAAACAGAAAAAAAAAAAAAAATGAAACCGAAACGGGTATTCTTTTGAGCATAACGTTGAAAGCTAAATCGTTAGAGGTTTTATTAAAAAGGCTCCTTTAGGATGCAAAAGACAAAAACGGAAAGTTTTGCTTTCCTGGCCACAAGCGATAAAATTGTTAGTAAAACGCACTCTAGCATTCTCACGTTTCAGACGTGACCCAATGTTCGAGTACTCGAACAGGTCCGCTCTACCGTCAATAAAGGTGGAACTAACACACACTACCAACTAGTCACTGTGTTGGTTTCCTGAAATTTCTACAGTCCATGAAACGTATCTTGTACAGAGTTCATAATTTTGGATCATGGGTGGGCTGCTCAAATGAGCACTCTGCCCAATTGAAACAAAGGAAAAAAAAGAAAAAAAAGAAAAAAGAAACCGAAACGGGCATTCTTTTGAGCATAACGTTAAAAGCTAAATCGTTAGATGTTTTATTAAAAAGGCACCTTTAGAATGCGATGTCCTAAAATATTTTCCTCGATATTTTAAAAAGTAAACAAATACAAAACTAAGCCTCACAACTGGCGACAACTTTCAATAAGCAAACAAAGCAACAACCTTCCTTTCGAATTCTTTATATTTTAAACGAAGACGAACAAAGAAAAACAAAAACACAAACAAAAACAAAAACACAAACAAAAACAAAAACACAAACAAAAACAAAAACAAAAACAAAAACAAAAACAAAAACAAAACAGAAAAGGGAGAAAGAGTGAGTCGACTGATTTCGCTCAACTGCCTTAGACGAGAAGTCATAAACGTTAGCTTGTGCCAGCAAATTGCAAATTAAGTTGTAAATGAACTGCACCGCAAAAACTTAACCACAGTTTATTAAGCATATTAAGCCTTTGCTGACATGTTAGGACATTTTAAGCCTTTGCTATTATCATGAGGCTTTTGCTCCACGAGCCAAAAAAGTACGCTAGAGTTGACAAACTGCATCGCGGTCGAAAAGTGTAATTACGCCAACACTTTTATCCGTTTTAAGCATTTCGTTTTCGCACGAACAACAATTAAAGCAGCTCGTTGAGCTTAACGACGTTCGTATTTTTTTTCGAAGCCAAAACTTCGGCTATAAGTAGAATAAAGAGGCACTTCGAAAAACAACAAAGCTGTTCGCAGTCGATAGCAACGAGCGACAACATCTCTGCGAGTCTGGCATCAAGGTAAACAATTTTTTTTACATTTTCATTTGTTAGTGCCACTTTTGTGTACATTATGTATTCAAAAATTTCTTGCTGACGCTAGATGTTTCGTTTTCAATGAACAACAGTTGCAACCTCTAGCCGTTTGCTAAAACAGCTTGCTAGGACAACCAAATCAATCATATGTTGTGAAAATTTCTTTTTGTTCAACTGACTAAGGAAGATCGAGCGAACGCTTTTTTTTTTATAACTTGTTTGTATCATATTGCTATTAAGAAAACAGCGTTGTGTATACTAAACGTGACATAATTGGCAATTATCCGTAACTAAAAATAAGATAGAAATTACAAACTTGATACCATATTTTAATTACTGTAACAAAACTAGACGTCATCGCGTGAGAAAATAAATGTTTATGACACATAACCTATTTTTTTGTTTTTTTTTTAATCTCTTTTCTTTCGTCCAAAAAGCGTTTTGATTTTTGCCTCGCCACAAGCGATGAAATCGATAAAAAAACCTGCTCGGACATTCTCAATTCTCAACAACAAAAGCAATCAAAGTTCTAGCTCTCGAGCACGTGCGCCAACAGGTTGATGAAACCGTTCAAATATGCTCGATCGCTAGAATTTAAAAAAAGAAACAAGCCAGAAACAAACCAAAATAAAAAAAAGCCAAAAACAAAAATGGACATCTTTAGAACGCTTAAATTTTATAAAATATTTTTCTCTGCGTTTTTAACCAGCTAAACTGTCGTAAAGTTTTTTCGGTGCAGTTCATTTAAAAAACTTAGTTTTCAACTTTTAAACGTTTTAGACTTCTCGTTTAAGGCAGTCGAAAGAAATGAGTCGACTCACTCTCTCTCTCCCTTTTCGGTTTTGTTTTTGTTTACTTGTTTTTGTTTTTTCTTCGTTTGCCTTCGTTTGCCTTTGTTTGCTTTTGGAAAAGTTGTCGCCATGCGAGACTTAGTTTTTTTTTGGCTCAATTTGTGATTAAGTGAAGTTCTAGTCTTGAAAGTGTGCAAAGTGTGGGCCAATCTGGTGGCTGGAGTGATGACACGTGAATGCTGGAAATTCCAGACTTTGAGCGGATTCAGCGTACATAGAAAGAAAATGTAGCATTCACGTGGGTCTCTCCTAAGCGTGCCATTGGTCGGTCTGCTGTCCTTAAGTACCCCCCTCCCTCCCCCCCCTCAATGTCACGTTTGCTCAACTTTCTCGGTCTTTGGCGCCCAGAGAAAGCTTGAGGAAGGATAAAAAATGGCGAGGTTTCGGTACTGCGTTTTCTGTTATTCTTATTTGTTTTTGTTTGTTTGCTTGTTTGTTTGTTTGTTTGTTTGTTAATTTTTTTAATTTTTTTTTTTTTTTGTTTGTTTCGTTCGTTTGTTTGTTTGTTTGTTTCGTTTGCTTCGTTTGTTTTGTGATGTTTTGTTTTCCCTTCTTGATGGCACAAAACAGAAGCAAACAAGACTTTCGGTTATATTCGGTTATATTCGGTTCAATAAAAGTTTGTTGGTTTCTGCACAACAACAACAACAACAACAACAACAAAAGTCCCTCTGTCCCTCAAAAGCAGTTTCTCCTCTGTCCTAAAGAAGAGCCTCTTTGTAATCGATCTTGTCTGAATGCAGCTCTCCTTTTGCCTACAGGTTTTTATTCCAACCCTTTTGTTGTTGTTAGTGCCATGTTGTTGTTATTGTTATACTCTGTAAAAGCAGTTGTTGCTGTTGTACTTGTTTGTTGTTTCTAAAGACACTGTTGTTGCTGCTGTTAGCGCTGTTAGTAATCACCCACTTGGCTTGTATTTTTGTTTCTTGTTTTTGTTTTTTGTTTTATTTATAAACACTCTCTGAGTAAGTGATGCTGTTGCTGTTGTTGTTGTTACAGTTGCAATGAGTGTTTGTTAATGTTCCCCCACTTGGCTTGTACTTTTGTTTTCTGTTTTGTTTTTTTTTTTTTTTGTTTTTGTTTTTTTTTTCTCAACACTCTCTGAGTAAGTGATGCTGTTGCTGTAGTCGTTGTTATAGTTGCAATGAGTGTTTGTTAATGTTCACCAACTTGGCTTGTTTATAATCTATTTTATTTTATCAACACTCTCTGAGTCAGTGATGGTGTTGCTGTTGCTGTTGTCGTTATTATGCTTGCAATGGGAGTTGTTACTGTTCACCCACTTTGCTTGTTTTGTTTTTATTTCTTTATTTTATCAACACCCTTTGAGCCAGTGATGCTGTTGCTGTTGTTGTTGTTATAGTTGCAATGAGTGTTGTTAATGTTCACCCACTTTGCTTGTGTTTTTGTTTTTGTTTATCAACACCCTTTGTGTCAGTGATGCTGTTGCTGTTGTTCTTATTACAGTTGCAATGAGTGTTTGTTAATGTTCACCAACTTGGCTTGTTTATAATCTGTTTTGTTTTATCAACACTCTCTGAGTCAGTGATGCTGATGCTGTTGTTGTTATTGTGCTTGCAATAAGTGTTGTTAATGTTCACCCACTTTGCTTGTTTTGTTTGTGCTTTTGTTTTTGTTTATCAACACCCTTTGAGTCACTGATGCTGTTGCTGTTGGTGTTATTATAGTTGCAATGAGTGTTAATGTTCACCCACTTTGCTTGCTTTATTTGTTTGTTGCTTTTTTTTTTATCAACACCCTGCGAGTTAGTGATGCTGTTGCTGCTTTTGTCATTTTACTTGTATTTATAGTTGTTACTGTTCAGCCACTTTGCTTGTTTTTTAATCTGTTTTATTTTATCACCACTCTCTGAGTCAGTGATGATGTTGCTGATGCTGTTGTTGTTATTTTACTTGCAATGATAGCTGTTACTGTTCAGCCA
This sequence comes from Hydra viridissima, assembly GCF_058129835.1. Lineage (NCBI taxonomy): Eukaryota > Metazoa > Cnidaria > Hydrozoa > Anthoathecata > Hydridae > Hydra > Hydra viridissima. Next base: position 18,154,189 of record NW_028324307.1, on the reverse strand, counting down.
CTTTGCTTGTTTTGTTTGTTTGTTTGTTTGTTTTTTTTATCAATATCCTCTGAGTAAGTGATGCTGTTGCTGTTGTTGTTGTTATAGTTGCAATGAGTGTTTGTTAATGTTCCCCCCCTTGGCTTGTACTTCTGTTTTCTGTTTTGTTTTGTTTTTGTTTTTTTTGTTGTTTTTTTTCTCAACACTCTCTGAGTAAGTGATGCTGTTGCTGTAGTCGTTGTTATAGTTGCAATGAGTGTTTGTTAATGTTCACAAACTTGGCATGTTTATAATCTATTTTATTTTATCAACACTCTCTGAGTCAGTGATGCTGATGCTGTTGTTGTTATTATGCTTGCAATAAGTGTTGTTAATGTTCACCCACTCTGCTTGTTTTGTTTGTGCCTTTGTTTTTGTTTATCAACACCCTTTGAGTCACTGATGCTGTTGCTGTTGGTGTTATTATAGTTGCAATGAGTGTTAATGTTCACCCACTTTGCTTGCTTTATTTGTTTGTTGCTTTTTTTTTTATCAACACCCTGCGAGTTAGTGATGCTGTTGCTGCTTTTGTCATTTTACTTGTATTTATAGTTGTTACTGTTTAGCCACTTTGCTTGTTTTTTAATCTGTTTTATTTTATCACCACTCTCTGAGTCAGTGATGATGTTGCTGATGCTGTTGTTGTTATTTTACTTGCAATGATAGCTGTTACTGTTCAGCCACTTTGCTTGTTTTTTTTTTGTTTTTGTTTTGTTTGTTTGTTTGTTTGTTTTTTTATATATCCTCTGAGTTAGTGATGCTGTTGTTGTTATTATGCTTTCAATGAGAGCTGTTACTGTTCACCCACTTTGTTTGTTTATAATCTGTTTTATTTTATCAACACTCTCTGAGTCAGTGATGCTGATGCTGATGCTGTTGTTGTTATTATGCTTGCAGTGAGAGTTGTTACTGTTCACCCACTTTGCTTGCTTATTGTCTATTTTATTTTGTCAACACTCTCTGAGTCAGTGATGCTGATGCTGATGCTGTTGTTGTTATTATGCTTGCAATGAGAGTTGTTACTGTTCACCCAATTTGCTTGTTTTGTTTTTTTATTTGTTTTTTTGTTTGTTTTTGTTTTGCTTGTTTTTTTTTATCAATACCCTCTGAGTCAGTGATGCTGTTGCTGTTGTTGTTGTTGTTGTTATAGTTGCAATGAGTGTTTGTTAATGTTCCCCCACTTGGCTTGTACTTTTGTTTTCTTTTTTGTTATGTCAACACTCTCTGAGTCAGTGATGCTGATGCTGTTGTTATTATGCTTGCAATGAGAGTTGTTACTGTTGTAGTTATGTCTGTCATTTGTCCTTGTTAGCAAGTTCTATTTGCCCTCTCTTGCCTTTTTTCAACACAGTTTCTTTCTTTGAGTCATATGGTTGCGAGATCCTCTCAAACTCCATCTCTTTATTTATTTGTTTCTTTTTTTTTTTTTTTTTTCTCATTCTCCTTCTCATAATAGCAATCACTGCTGCCACCATGCATGTAATGCTAGTTGCTCTCATTCTTTTTCATTTGCTAGTGGAAACTTTGTTTCTTCTTGTTGCTCTCTTTTCTTTCTTTTTTCTCTTTTGCAGAGGATTCGAAAAAACACAGCTCTTCCCTGCAGTTGTAAACATTCCAGGATTCCAGGATGCAGGCAGAAGAAAAACACTCTCACTAACTGTCTTCTTTTTTTTAGCATAAACCGTTGCAAACAAACACCTGAACATGTCTTCTTCACAAGAAAACAACACTGTTGTTGCCCCTTCTCCGAACTCTAAAGCGAAAAAAAAGAAAAGAAGGCAGTCACAAGAACAGAGAGACTTAAAGCTCAAAAACAAAGTCAGGGCCGCATTAGTTGCAGCGTGTGGCTCCGTAAACAGGGTTGTACCTTTCTATGGTACCAAGAAGAGGTACGCTGTTAGCTGTCCGATGCCTTTGTGCAAACATTCCTCCACAAGCATTAAAAGACACTTGACTAAAAAAGATCATTCTTGGACTTTGGATGAAGCTTCCATCTTTTACTCTGCAATGGTCAGGAAGTTTCAGCATGCTCGTCTCGAACGCAAGTCCGGCTGTCCAAAACCTTACCCCTGTTTGCAATGTTGGAAGTATTACGACCGACTGGACATACACTTGAAAGAGACTCATTTCTACGATTCCAAGACGATCAAACAAAAGATTGCAGAGGCAAAGCGATACGACAACGACAAGCTCTATGTCCCTCAATTTATTCGACCTGCCTTCTTTGGTATTAAGCCAGTAGCTGAACAAGCGTCTGCATCAGGCTCTGCATCCTCTGCTCCTGGGCCTTCCTCCTCTTTTTCTTCTCCGGTTCTTTCCTCTGATCCTCTTTTAAGCTTGCCCTCATCAGTTGCTGGTTCGTCCGAGGCTCCTTCTGCAAACCACTGCACCTCTGTAGAAAACAAAGAGCTGAACACCGAATCCGTCCTAGACTCTGATTTTAATTCCTTAAAGCACTTGGTTTCCAACTCCTCCGTCTTGACAGAAGATAAGAGACTCTTGTTTCAGCTGGACAAAGATGCTTTTCACTTTTATTACCAGTCAGCAGATGAGCTCTTCAGAGATTTTGAAAAGTGGCTTGTGGTAGCCAACAACAACACTTTGTCACAAGCAAAGATCTACAAAAATGCAGTTGTTGAAATATTGACATGTTGTGACAGCACGCTGACGCTGCACCCGAACGCTCTCACCAATTCCAACGTTTTGGAGGATAGATACTTTTCCATGCACTTTAAAAACATTCAGCTCAATTCCAAGCTGAGTGAACTTGACCAAACAAAAGCCATGTCTTGTCACACGTTGTACAACCGCCTTGTCTACCTTTGTCTCCTGTTTCGTTTCAGTGAAGCCAGGAATGTCTATTTCGGACTTTCTCATGAGGCCATCCGACGTTTGCGCTGCAAGGTGGAGGAGTTACAAAAAGTGCTGAGGCCCTTTCGTTCTTTGAGGAGGAGCCTTGTGAAAAGCAAAAAATGCATCAACATCATCAATGTCAGTTTGCTGAACGAATATGGCAAGTCTGCATACGTAAGACAGTTAGTGGAATCGATTAGAAAGCCGTCTCTTACACCGACTAGAGACAATGCTGTGTCTCTACGAAACCATCTTCTGCTCTCTGTCACTGTAATTAACAGTTTAAGAAAATCTAACATTGCTCTTTTAAACATTAGAGACTACATGGCTGCTGAGAAGAGTGAGTGTGGATATTGCATTGTGCAAGAGCGCTACAAAACAGCATACAAGTACGGAGCCAAAAACATTCTAGTGCCGAACGACTTGAAAGTGTTGATCGATATTTATTTGCTGAGATACAGAGACCTTCTTGTCAACGACTCTCACTACATGGCTGCAGACACCAAGACTGTTTTGGAGTTGAGCGACTGCTACAGGCCCCTTTTTCCATCGATGAGACCCAACAAAGACGAATGTGTGACACTCGGTGCAACTAGAGTGCCTGTTTACCAGATGGGTTCCTCTGCTATCTCCTCTTGCCTGACGTCCTGCTTCAGAAAAAGCCAAGTAAACATTCCCATGAAGCGTCTTACTCCCACTTGCATTCGCGGTTCGATAGCCACTTACTTTGCCAACAACAGCAAAGAAGATCGCGAGCGGTTTGCTACACTCTACATGAAGCACAGCAGGAACACAATGGATAGCTTTTATGTGTCCCAGTGGAACGCTGCAGAGGAGTTGCGCTTTGCCCTGGGCATCGGACAGTCCTTCGGAGTCATAGAGTCTTTGACTGTTGAAAAGTCTGAGAGACCACCAAAGAAGGAGAAGGATGTGATGGACTGGCTCCAAACTAATGCAGAGGAGTACGGTTTTCATGAGGTTGAGGACATCTTTGAGGAAGATTTAGACTCCGGTTCTGACTCTGAAGAATGTGCTGCTACTTTCAGCTGTACCACAGTGGTTCCGTTTTCTCCAGCTGTAGAAAACAATGTTCCTTTAGAGGATAGCAACGACCATGCCGTAGATTTCTTGTGTGAACCTACCTCAACTCCTGTTTCGTCTGTTCCATCTGAACAAACAATCGCTGGTCCAGTTCTTGAACTATCCCCTGCTCTTGCACAACTAGTTCCTAACGAACAAGCTGTTTGTATGGATGTAGATCAGACTCTAGCTGTTCCTGTTGGCACAGCTTGTTCTCCTCTTGCATTAACATTATTTCCTGATGAACCGGATTTTATTGAACACCATGCAAAACTTTCTCCAGTTTACTTTAATGAGCAAGTGGTTGCCAAACCTGTTTCTGCTTCTCCTTCTCAGCAAGTCGCTTTCTGTCCTTCAAAAGAGGTCTTTTCTGTTCCTCTGACTCCTAGCCTTGTTGCTTTTCAGCAAACGTTGGCCAAACCCAGTTTGTTTCTTTCATCTGATCCAGTTTCAGCTGTTCCTGTCCAACAGGCTGGTACTGTTCTTGCAAAGCAGCTCTCACCTTATGCTGTTCAATCTGTTGGTAGCCTATTTAGCCAAAGTCTTGCCTCTACATCCAGAGGTAAATTCTTTTTGATTTTTGATTTTTGATTTTTATGCAAATCTCAACACGCTTTCAAAAAATGAAAATGCCCAAATCAACTCCTTGCCCTATTGTTATTGTTAGAGCTGTAAAAAAAACAAAACAAAACAAAAAAACAACACAGAAGTGTGTATGTATTTGTTGCAGGACTAATTCTGTGATTGCTTAAATGTTTATACAAGTGAATGATACTAAAACTGATTATGTTTTAGAAGTAAAAGATCCAAGAAGAAAAAAAATCAAGTTGGAAATGCCATCTTTCACTCAAGAACTCATCGGTAATGTAAAACCTAATTTATACAAAGATATATAAACACAAACCTCTTCTTGCACAATTTCAGATGGTTAACTGTTAACAAAAACTAGCCATCATTGCTAAGTGCACTTTTAGAAAGTTGTGTCTACCCGATTTCTAATGATGAAGTTAGAAACATCACCGTTAGAAATCATGCACAGCTTGTTATCATCTCTAACACTTAGAAACTGTTGATGGTTTTTATGAATTAGAAAAATGAACATGGTTTTATTTTATTTCAGGATCAACTCAGCCAAGAACAAAGGAAAACAAAGCAGAAGTTAGCCAATGCCATTTAGGTAATCTTTCAAAAACCAGTTATTGCTATCAGTGCAAACAATAAGGTCAACAAAAAAAAAATAAATAAAAAAACAGAATAAATCTTGTCTTACTTCAGAACCAAATGAATATTTGATTTAATCACTTTGTGTTATGACTTGAGTTTGTAAAATTTTAGATGAAATAGTTGAAGAGCTGAATGCTTGCCCTGGCCACAACGAATGGTTCAACACCAGAAGTTTTCCACGATGTGCAGCTTTGGTGTTGGCATACATCTTGCAAGACGTGTTTACAGATGTAAGCTCAAGTTGCTCGTACAAAGATTACCTTGGCATCTTGGCAAATCATAGCAGTGACAAGCTCATTCATGTCTTGCAAAAGTACTCCTACCAAAGCCATATTAAAGACAAAATTAAAAACATGAAGCTAAAAATTCAAAAAGAGGGTAGTTTAGAAAAGTTTGTTCAATATGGCAATATCGTGAAACCATTTATGTAGTTTAGATAAGTTTGTTCAGTTTGGCAATAAAGATGGGCCTTTTGTGTAGTTTGTTTTATCTATGCTTTTGCAAATATTTTTATCTGTTTCGCTAAAGACATAATAAACAAGAAGTTCTGTTAAACTGTTCTCACATTTCTTATTTAAAGATAGTTCAAACTTTTTTTTATCTTTAAAAAAAAAAAAAAGAAGTCGTTTTGTTATTCTGTGAAAACTTTTAATAGAGTTGCATTTAGAATTACTTCTGATGTTTTTAAGAGTTTGTTAAAAAGCAAAATAATATTTCCTGTGATGTTAAACTGCATAAGTGAAATTTAAAAAAGGAAAACTGCTCCAACCATTTTTCGGAAAAAGAAATCAAAAAGTTCCTTATTTTAAAAGATCTAGACATCCATTTCTTCTTCAGCAAAATAGCGAGGCTTTTTTATGAACTCTTACTCTCTATTTTTTCATATCTTTACACAAAGGATTTTATTTAGTTCAATGTAAACATACATAGAAGTATATTATGTTTTTTTTTTTTTTTTTGTTTTTATGCAGTCTAACTTTTGTTTCACTTCTATTTTATTTTACGTTTATCTTGTATTTTATCATGCCTTATTGGTTTTTGCGTTTTGTGATGTCAAGCTGCGTAAGCTAAACTTAAAAGGGGAAAACTACGCTAACTTTTCTTTGAAAAAATATTCAAGAAGTACCTTAAACGAAAGAGAAAGCACACGAATCTTGCCATCCAATTCTTCTTCTGCAAAGTAGCGAGGCTTTTTATGTACTTTTGCTCTCTAATTTATCTCTATTTACGCAAAGGGTTTTATTTCAATGTAAACACGTATAAAAGAATACTTTGTTAAAAATAATGTTAAAGGAGTTGCGTAAAAAAAAACGTCTGAATAAAGTTTCTTTACAAAAAAAACAACTAAGAAACAAGCGCGCCTAAGAAAAACCAGATCGCGATTCACTAAGTCAAAAAACGAAAGAAACAAAGTTTAAAAGGTCTTTCTAGACAACAAATTCTATTTTTGGCAATGCAGTTTTTGTATTTATGCAACCTAACTTTTGTTTGACTTCTATTTTATTTTACGTTTACCTTGTATTTTATCTTGCCTTTTTGTGTTTTGTGATGTCAAGCTACATAATCTAAACTTAAAAGAAGGAAACTAGGCTAACTTTTCTAGTAGAATATTATGTTGTTGGTTTTGTATGCAGCCTAACTTTAGTTTCATCTATATTTTATTTTGCGTTTATCTTATATTTTATCTTGTCTTTTTGAGTTTTGTATTTTGTGATGTCAAGCTACATAATTTAAACTTAAAAGAAGAAAACTAGGCTAACTTTTCTTTGAAAAATTGTTCAAAAACTACCTTACACCGATAGAGATAGCTCACGAATTTAAAAAGTTGCATCTATTCATCTTCTTCTTCAGCAAAGTAAAGCTTTTTATGCACTTTTACTCTCTAACTTACCTATATTTGCGTAAAGGATTTTATTTAATTCAATTTAAACATAACTAGTAGAATATTATGTTGTTGGTTTTGTATGCAGCCTAACTTTAGTTTCATCTATATTTTATTTTGCGTTTATCTTATATTTTATCTTGTCTTTTTGAGTTTTATATTTTGTGATGTCAAGCTACATAAGCTAAACTTTAAAGAGGAAATTTACGCTAACCTGTCTTTGAAAAACTATTCAAAAACTACCTTTAACAAAGTAGCGAGGCTTTTTATGCGCTTTTACTCTCTAACATACCTATTTTTGCGCAAAGGATTTTATTTAATTCAATTTAAACATGCCTAGTAGATTATTATGTTGTTGGTTTTTTATGCAGCCTAACTTTAGCTACATCTATTTTTCATTTTACGTTTGTCTTATATTTTATTTTATCTTTTTGTGTTCTGTGATGTCAAGCTACATAAGCTAATGTTAAAAGAGGAAAGCTGCGCTAACCTTTCTTTGAAAAACTATTCGAAATCTATTTTTGAGATAATCTAGATTTAAAAGAGGAACACTACGCTAATTTTGCTTTGAAAAAACTCTCGAAAACTAACTTATTCGATAGAGATAGCACACGAATTTAAAAAATTGTATCTACTCATCCACTTCTTCTACAGCAAAGTACTGAGGCTTTTTATGCACTTTTATTCTCTAACATACCTATATTTGCGCAAAGGATTTTATTTAACTCAATGTAAACATACATAGAAGAGTATTGTTACCCGTTTGTTTTATGCAGCCTAACTTTAGTTTCATCTATACATTATATTGCGTTTACCTTATATTTTATCTTGCCTTTGTTAGTTTTGTGTTTTGTTATGTCAAGCTTCATAATCTAATCTTAAAAGGGGAAAACTGCGCTAACTTTTCTTTGAAAAAGTACTCAAAAAGGACCTAAATCGATATAGATAGCTCACAATTTTAAAAAGTTGCATATAGTCATCTTCTTCTTCAGCAAAGTATCGAGGCTTTTTATGGATTTTTACTCTAACTTTCCTATATTTGCGCAAAGGACATTATTTAATTCAACTTAAACATGCCTAGTAGATTATTATGTTGTTGGTTTTTTATGCAGTCTAAACTTTGTTACATCTATATTTTACGATTAACTTATATTTTATCTTGCCTTTTTGAGCTTTGTGTTCTGTGATGTCAAGCTACATAGTCTAAACATAAAAGAGGAAAACTACGCTAAACTTGCTTTGAAAAACTATTCAAAAACTACCTTTAACAAAGTAGCGAGGCTTTTCATGCACTTTTACTCTCTAACATACCTACATTTGCGCAAAGGATTTTATTTAATTCAATTTAAACATGCCTAGTAGATTATTATGTTGTTGGTTTTTTATGCAGCCTAACTTTAGTTTCATCTATATTATGTTTTAGGTTTATCATATATTTTATCTTTTCTTTTTGAGTTTTGAGTTTTGTGATGCCAAGCAACTTAAGCTAAACTTAAAAGTGGAATGCTACGCTAACCTTTCTTTGAAAATCTATTCATAAACTACCCTAGACAAAAGCTAGATTTAAAAGAGGAAAACTACACTATTTTTACTTTGAAAAAACTTTCGAAAACTACCTTAATCGATAGAGATAGCACACGATTTTAAAAAATTGCATATAGTCATCCACTACTTCTGCAGCAAAGTAGCGAGGCTCTTTATGCACTTTTTCTCACTAGTTTGCTTATATTTACGCAAAGGAATTCATTTAATTCAATCCAAACATATATAGAAGATTATTATGTTACGATTTTTTTTTTCTTTTATGCAGCCTAACATTTATTTCACCTACATTTTATTTTACGATTAACTTTTATATTACCTTTCCTTTTAGTGTTTTGTGTTTTGTGATGTCAAGCTACATAAGCCAAACTTTAAAGAGGAAAACTACGCTAAGCTTTCTTTGAAAAACTATTCAAAAACTACCTTAAACAAAGTAGCGAGGCTTTTTATGCACTTTTACTCTCTAACATACCTACATTTGTGCATAGGGTTTTATTAGATTCTAGTAGGTTATTACGTTGTTGTTTTTTTATGCAGTCTAACTTTAGCTTCATCTATATTTTATTTTACGTTTATCTTATATTTTATTTTGTCTTTTTGAATTTTGTGTTTTGTGATGTCAAGCTACATAAGCTAAACTTAAAAGAGGAAAGCTACGCTAACCTTTCTTTGAAAAGCTGTTCAAAAACTACCTTAGACATAATCTAGATTTAAAAGAGAAAGACTACGCTATTTTTGCTTTGAAAAATCTTTCGAAAACTACCTTAATCGATAGAGATAGCACAGGATTTTAAAAAGTTGTATCTAGTCATCCACTTCTTTCACAGCAAAGTAGCGAGGCTTTCTATGCGCTTTTACTCTCTAACATACCTATTTTTGCGCAAAGGATTTTATTTAATTCAATTTAAACATGCCTAGTAGATTATTATGTTGTTGGTTTTTTATGCTGCCTAACTTTAGCTACATCTATTTTTCATTTTACGTTTGTCTTATATTTTATTTTATCTTTTTGTGTTCTGTGATGTCAAGCTACATAAGCTAATGTTAAAAGAGGAAAGCTGCGCTAACCTTTCTTTGAAAAACTATTCGAAATCTATTTTTGAGATAATCTAGATTTAAAAGAGGAACACTACGCTAATTTTGCTTTGAAAAAACTCTCGAAAACTACCTTATTCAATAGAGATAGCACACAAATTTAAAAAATTGTATCTACTCATCCACTTCTTCTTTTTATGGATTTTTACTCTCTTATTTACCCAAATTTGCGCAAAGGACTTTACTTAATTCAACTTAAACATGTCTAGTAGATTATTAAGTTGTTTGTTTTTTATGCAGCCTAACTTTAGTTTCATTTATATTTTATTTTACGTTTATCTGATACTTTATCTTGTCTTTTTGTGTGTTGTTTTGTCAAGCTACATAAGCTAAACTTAAAAGTGGAAAAGTACGCTAACCTTTCTTTGAAAATCTATTCAAAAACTGCCTTAGACATAAGCTAGATTTAAAAGAGGAAGACTACGCTATTTATGCTTTTAAAAAACTTTCGAAAAATACCTTAATCCATTGAGGTAGTGCACGAATTTACAGTCATCCACTTCTTCTATAGCAAAGTAGCGAGGCTTTTTATGCACTTTTGCGTTCTAATTTATCTCTGTTTACGCATATGGTTTTTGTTTATTTCTATGTAATGATATACAAAAGAGTATTTTGTTAAAGATTATGCTGCAGGAGCTGCGTAAAAAAACTCTGGCGACCTTTCCTTAAGAAAAAAGCAACTGAAAGACATGTGCGCCTTAGAAAATTCAAATCGCGATTCACCAAATTAAAAGACGAAAAGAACGAACTTTAAAAGCTCTCACTAGACATTTGTGTTTATGATAGGCAATGCAGTTTTTGATTTTATGCAGCCTAACATTTGTTTCATCTATATCTTATTTTACGTTTATCTTATACTTTATCTTGCCTTTTTGAGTTTAGTATTTTGTGATGTCATGCTAAATAAACTATACTTTGCTAATTTTTATTTGAAAAAATATTCAAAAACTACCTGAATTATAAGCTAGATCTAAAGGAGGAAAACTACGCTAACTTTTCTTTAAAAAAAATATTTAAAAACTACCTTAAACATAAGCTATATCCAAAAGAGGAAAACTATGCTAACTTTTCTTTAAAAAAATATTTAAAAACTACCTTAAACATAAGCTAGATCTAAAAGAGGAAAACTACGCTAACTTTTCTTTGAAAAAATACTCAAAAACTACCTTAAACATAAGCTAGATCTAAAAGAGGAAAACTACGCTAACTTTTCTTTGAAAAAATACTCAAAAACTACCTTAAACATAAGCTAGATCTAAAAGAGGAAAACTACGCTAACAATTCTTTGAAAAAATATTCGAAAACTACCTTTAAACATGATTTAGATTTAATAGATGAAAACTACGCTAACATTTCTTTGAAAAAACATTCAAAAACTACCTTTAAACATGATTTAAATTTAATAGATGAAAACTACGCTAACATTTCTTTGAAAAAACATTCAAAAACTACCTTTAAACATGATTTAAATTTAAAAAAGGAAAACTACGCTAACATTTCTTTGAAAAAATATTCAAAAAGTACCTTAATCGAAAGAGATAGCACACGAAATTAAAAAGTTGCATTTAGTCATCCGTTTCTTCTTCATCAAAGTAGCGAGGCGTTTATGCACTTTTTATTCTCTAAGTTATCTCTACTTACGCAAATGGCTTTTGTTTATTTCAATGTAAAACTTTTCAAAAGAGTATTTTGTTAAAGATTATGCTGCAGGGGCTGTGTAAGAAAACTCTGGTGACCTTTCTTTAAGAAAAAGCAACTAAAGTAGATGTGCGCCTAAGAAAATCCAAATTGCGATTCACTAAATTAAAAGACATATACAACAAACTTTAAAAGTGAAACTATTTTTACAAGCGTATTTGGTAAAGATGAAATGTTCTTATGACATTTTAACGTTACGAAAGGGATTTTCTTCTGTTCAAATATTTATTACAATTTAAAGTGTTAAATAATGTTACAGAAACGACCTAAAACGCCTGTTGTATTAATTTAAACGAACAAAATAGATAAAAAAAAAGAAAAACTATCATTAAAAAAAAAAAAGTAAAAAAAGAAAAGAAATAGAAGTTGAGGAAAAATAAAAATAAGAACTTCTAACAAAGAGCTCTTCTTTTTATTTTTCAGATTTTAGATGCTTAATTCCTTGAATGAAAAGTTGAACTGATGACTCACTACTAAGGTTGTTCCTAGCCTTCCGTTCTCAAACTAGGCCATTCTGAGAGGCTGTTTGATTAAGTACCGTTGATAGTAGTATCGCACGTAAGAGACTTCTAAAACTCTGATTATTAATTCCTGGAATGAAGAGATGACTTCATACTCACTAACGAGGTTGTTCTTAGCCATCCGTTCTTAAACTAAGCAAAACAGTGAAGTTGTTTGATTAAGTATCACAGTTTGCTGATTTGCACATGCACCATTGCCGAAACTGTGATGCTTGGTTCCTTGATTGGATTGAAGAAGCTCATCACCATGCATTTTACAAGCTGTCCGTTGTTATGTTTTGCAATTCAGTGGTTCTGTTTTGCAATTCATTTTCTGTTTGTTTAAGTATCATCGATGGTGGTGTCGTGCATGCAAACTTTCCGAAACTCTGATGCTTGTTTTTCTTGAATGGAGAGATGAGCTTATACTTTAGGTGACTTTTAAAACTGCAGTAATTAGTGCCTCGAATGGAAAAACGAACTCATTCATTACAGACCAAGGTTGTTCCTGGCCATCCGTTAACATATTAGGCAACAGTACAGCGAAGCTGTTTGTTTTACAAGCTTTTGTCGTTTCGAGAAATCACTACATTAAGCATTCGATGGTGATACACGACTGATGGCCAGGTTCTGATTTTCGAATGAAAAGAAGAGTCGCATCCGACCACCGGTCGGCTTTCGACGCAAAACAGCTGTACACACTCGTCCAACGATCCAGTGACTAACTGTTGCAACGAGAAAGTTAGCTTTATTTGTCGTGCAGATTGTCCGCTTTGACGTAAAATGCTAGAAATTTGCTGAACGCTCGGTTTGCGCCGCCCAAGAGTCATTCTGTTTCTGCGTTGCCAGCGTCTGTCGGCTAAATACAACTGTAGACTCCGCGCAAGCTTTTTCACCGCAAAAGTTGTACAGAGCCACACCGAAGGCTAAAATCGACTTTAAGGTCGAAGGTTAAAATCGACCCTAGAGGTTTGAAAACGACGTCACGAAATTTTCAAGACATCATCGAAGAAAATTACGGCGGCCAGATGCAACTCTTAGTACTAACTTTACTAATCTTAGTACGTTAAGCATTCCAGTCGAGAGATCAGACGTTTTTTCGTCACCTAAGAGACCGGCCGATGCGTTTGCGACGCTGCGGAAAGAAAGAAGATGGCAAACCACAGGGTTGTTACCGTAACAAACCTCCGTGAGTACCTCCATCTCGAGTGGCTTTTGAAGAAACGTTCGTTTTAAACTCAAAGGGATGGTTGTTAAAGCTCACAAACGCCTGGTTAACGATTTTCTAACGGCAGACACCGTGTTTACAATGGATACAGACCGATTAACTGAGCCCAAAGCGCAAGATCTATCAGAAAACTCCTCTAGGTCGATGCAACGAGACGACTAGACACGTGCGTCTAAAGGCATTTTACAATTGAAGGACGCCCCTCGTGGGCCCTTTAACCCTAACCCTAACCCTAACCCTAACCCTAACCCTAACCCTAACCCTAACCCTAACCCTAACCCTAACGCAAAACTCAAAAAGTCAAGATGAAATGTAAGAGAAACTTAAAATAAAATATAGATGAAACTGCAATGCCTAATATAATAACTGTTGTCTATAAAGAGCTCTTAATGTTCGTTCTTTTCCTTTTATGATTTGGTAAATCACGATTTGGATTTTCAATGGCGCACATGTCTCTTTGATGTTTTTTCTTAACGAAAGGGCACCAGAGGTGATTACGCAGCTCCTGCTGCATAATCTTTAACATAATGTTCTTTTGTAAATGTTAACATTGAAATAAACAAAAACCATTTGCGTAAATAGAGATAGATAAGACAGTAAATGAGCATAAAAATCTTCGCTACTTAAATGAAGAAGAAATGAGGATGACTAGATGCAACATTTTAAATTCGAAGGCTAACTCTATCGATTGAGGTACATTTTGAATATTTTTTCAAAGAAAAGTTAACGTAGCTTTCCCCTTATAAATCAAGCAAATGTTTAGGGTACTTCTTGAATATATTTTTAACGAAAATTAAGCATAGTTTTCCCCTTTTAAACGTAGCTTATGCTAAAGTTACTGTTAGATTATTATTTAAAAAAAGAGTAGCGTAGTTATCCTTTTATAAATCTAGCTTAAGGTACTATTAGAATATTTTATAAATAGAAGAGTTAGCGTATTTATCCTTTTTTAAATCTAGCTTATGCTTAAGGTACTATTAGAATATTTTTAAAAGAAAAGATAGCGTAGCTCTCCCTTTTTAAATCTAGCTTAAGGCACTATTAGAATATTTTTTAATAGAAGAGTAAGCGTAGTTATCCATTTTTAAATCTAGCTTAAGGTGCTGTAAGTATTTTTATAAAAGAAGGGTAAGCGTATTTATCCATTTTTAAATCTAGCTTATGCTTAAGGTACTATTTGAATATTTTTAAAAAAAAAGTTAGCGTAGCTTTTCTTATTTAAATCTAGGTTAAGGTACTATTAAAATATTTTTTTATTAGAAGAGTTAGCAAATTTATCCTTTATAAAATCAAGCTTAAAGTAATATAAGAATATTATTTTAATAGAAGAGATAGCGCAGTTATACTTTTTTAAATCTAGCTTAATGTACTATAAGAAGTTTTTTAAAAGAAGAGAGAGCGTAGTCATCCTTTTTAAAGTCTAGCTTAATGTGCTATTAGATAATTTTTAAAAGAAGAGTTAGTGTATTTATCCTTTTTTAAATCTAGCTTATGCTTAAGGTACTATAAGAATATTTTTTTAATAGAAGAGTTAGAGCAGTTATCCTTTTTTTAATCTAGATTACGGAGCTATTAGAATTTTTTTTAAAGTAAAGTTTGCGTAGTTTTACTTTTTTTAATCTAGCTTATGCTTATTGTACTATTAGAATATTTAAAAAACAAAAGTGAGCGTAGCTTATCTTTTCTAAACCTAACTTAAGGGAATATTAGAATATTTTTTAATAGAAGAGTAAGCGTATTTATCCTTTTTTAAAGCTAGCTCAAGGTACTATTAGAATATTTTTTTAATAGAAGAGTTAGCGTGGTTATTTTATTTTAAATCTAGCTTAAGGTACTATTAGAATATTTTTAAAAGAAGAGTTAGCGTAGTTATCCTTTGTTAAATCTAGCTTATGTTAATGGTACTATGAGAATATTTCTAAAAGAAAAGTTAGCGTATTTATCCTTTTATTAAATCCCGCTTATGCTTAAGGTACTATTAGATTATTTTTAAAAAAAAAGTTAGCGTAGCTTTCCATTTTTAAATCTAGCTTAACGTACTATTAGAATATATTTTTAATAGAACAGTTAGCGTGGTTATCCTTATTTAAATTTAGCTTAAGGTACTATTAGAATTTTTTTAAAAGAAGAGTTAGCGTATATATCCTTTTTTAAATCTAGCATAAGCTAAAGGTACTAATAGTATATTTTTAAAAGAAAAGTTAGCGTATTTATCCTTTTTTAAATCTAGCTAAAGGCAATATAAGAATATTTTTGAATAGAAGAGATAGCGTGGTTATCCTTTTTTAAATCTAGCTTAAGGTATAATTAGATTATTTTTAAAAGAAGAGTTAGCGTAGTTATCCTTTTTTAAATCTAGCTTATGCTAATGGTACTTTGAGAATATTTCTAAAGGAAGAGTTAACGTATTTATCCTTTTTTTAAATCCCGCTTATGCTTAAGGTACTATTAGATTATTTTTAACAGAGGAGGTAGCGTTGCTTTCCATTTTTAAATCTAGCTTAAGGTACAATTAGAATATTTTTTAAATAGAAGAGTTAGCGTAGTTATCCTTTTTTAAATCTAGCTTAAGTTACTATTAGAATATTTCTAAAAGAAAAGATAGCGTAGCTTTCCTTATTTAAATCTAGCTTAAGATACTATTAGAATATTTTTTTAATTGAAGAGTTAGAGTGGTTATCCTTTTTTAAATCTAGCTTAATGTACAATTAGAATATTTTTAAAAGAAGTGTTAGCGTAGTTATCCGTTTTTAAATCTAGCGTATGCTAATGGTATTATGAGAATATTTCTAAAAGAAGAGTTAGCGTATTTATCCTTTTTTAAATCTAGCTTAAGATACTATTAGAATATTTTTTAATAGAAGAGTTACCGTGGTTATCCTTATTTAAATCTAGCTTAAGGCACTAATGGAATATTTTTAAAAGAAGAGTTAGCGTAGTTATCCTTTTTTATGTCTTGCTTACTGTGCTATTAGAATATTTTTCAAAGAAGAGTTAGCGTAAATATCCTATTTTAAATCTAGCTTGTGCTTAAGGTACTATTAGAATATTTTTTTAATTGAAGAGTTAGCGTAGTTATCCTTTTTTAAATCTAGCTTAAGGTACTATTAGAATATATTTTTAATAGAAGAGTTAGCGCGGTTATCATTTTTTTTATCTAGCTTACGGTGCTGTTAGAATTTTTTTAGAAGTAGAGTTAGCGTCGTTATCCTTTTTTAAATCTAGCTTAAGGTACAATTAGAATATTATTTTAATAGAAGAGTTAGTGTAGTTATCCTTTTTTAAATCTAGCTTAAGGTACTATTAGAATATTTTTTAATAGAAGAGTTAGTGTAGTTATCCGTTTTTAAATCTAGCTTATGCAAATTGTACTATTAGAATATTTCTAAAAGAAGAATTAGCATATTTATCCTTTTTTAAATCCAGCTTAAGCTTAAGGTACTATTAGAATATTTTTATACGAAAAGTTAGCATAGTTATCCTTTCTTAAATCTAGCTTATGCTAATGGTACTATTTGAATTTATTTAAATGAATAGTTAGCATATTTATCCTTTTTTAAATCGTGCTTAAGGCACTATTAGAATATTTTTTAATAGAATAGTTAGCGTGGTTATCCTTTTTTAAATCTAGCTTAAGGTACAATTAGAATATTTTTAAAAGAAGAGTTAGCGTAGTTATCCTTTTTTTAATCTAGCTTATGCTAATGGTACTTTGAGAATATTTCTAAAAAAAGAGTTAGCGTATGTATCCTTTTTTTTAAATCCCGCTTATGCTTAAGGTACTATTAGATTATTTTTAAAAGAAGAGTTAGCGTAGCTTTCCATTTTTAAATCTGGCCTAAGCTACTATTAGAATATTTTTTTAATAGAAGGGTTAGCGTAGTTATCCTTTCTTAAATCTAGGTTAAGGTACACTTTATTTTTAAAATTGTTAAATTACACTAAAACGGTGTATAGCATGAAATACACCAAAATGGTGTTAATTTGCACCGTTTTGGTGTATTTCATGCTGCACATCGTTTTAGTGTTAATTTACACCGTTTTGGTGTATTTCATGCTGCACATCGTTTTAGTGTTAATTTACACCGTTTTGGTGTATTTCATGCTGCACATCGTTTTAGTGTTAATTTACACCGTTTTGGTGTATTACATGCTGCACACCGTTTTAGTGTTAATTTACACCGTTTTGGTGTATTTCATGCTGCACACCGTTTTAGTGTTAATTTACACCGTTTTGGTGTATTTCATGCTGCACACCGTTTTAGTGTTAATTTCCACCGTTTTGGTGTATTTCATGCTGTACACCGTTTTATTGTTAATTTACACCGTTTTGGTGTATTTCATGCTGCACACCGTTTTAGTGTTAATTTACACCATTTAAGTATATTTCATAATGCACACCGTTTTAGTGTAATTTACACCGTTTTGGTATTTCATGCTGCACACATTTTTAGGGTTAATTTACACCGTTTTAGTGTTCATTTTTGGTGTTGATAACATACATTCACAAATTATTATTTATAAAATACATAAAACTATATTCATGTTTACGTTCTACTCATAAAAAAAAGCTGTGTTTATAAAAATGTTTTTATCGTACAATTACAATAAAGATTTTAACAGTTGATTTGCCTTCATTGATAAAGGAAGACTTTTTTTTAAAATCGCAACTGTCAACATTTCCCAAAATGATTTTGATCCTGAAGGATATTCCAGGTTGAACGCATAAAAAAAACATAATTTGGCGTGTATAATATCAACAAGACAATTTTTTTGGGCAACCACAACACCTTCAATGCATAGAATATATTCTTCTCCTTCAAGATAGACTGTAGGCTGCATGTCGGCCAATTCAGGTTTTTGCTTAACAATAACAGAGCGAGGATATAAATAATGATTAATAGCCCTCAAAAGGTCGTCGTCATCATAATCCTAAAATATCGTTAAAAAAAATTTATAAACACCTTTCTTTAATAAATGAATAAAAATTTCATGATTTTTAATTACATTAATATTTACTGTTATAGAAACACCATAGAAACAAGCTAAACTTTTATCAAAGCAGCAAAAAAAAAATTTTAAACAATATTATGGCATACCTGTGGTGTCTTTAGAGCCTTTCTCAGAAGATGTCCGTTTGAAGCTAAAAAAGCTATGCAAGTAAGAACTTTAAGACCAACATCCAGTTCAACCTCTTGATGCCAGAGTTCCTCGCTATGAATGATTGCTGGAAAACGTTTTATAATATCAGCAACTTTAGGGTAGCTAATAGAAATCCATTCTTTGCGTTGACGAAAGGTATATTACATACGCTTTTTAAGAAAATCAACATCTTGCTCGCATTTCCTCATTTCAGCTTGCATGGCTAGCTCATGAAATTGATAGCTAAAATCATCTTCTCCATCATTATGAGCTTTCTGTGTGACAGTTGTAACAGAAGAATTTATTTTACGCCTACACATATAAACATGTATATCAATATATATATATATATATATATATATATATATATATATATATATATATATATATATATATATATATATATATATATATATATATAATATATAATATATACTTACATACATAATAAAATCTAAACCTAATACTAATAATAACTCCAAACCTTGCCCCAAACAGAAAATATGCAGACTACCCCTTTGCATGCTCTCCCTAAGTCAGTAATGTGTGTACTTACCATTTTTCATAAAAATTGCTGACCAGGACACTTTTTACAAAAAAACATACTTATGAGGTCAATAAATACCGGATACACAAAAATATTCCCGTAAATATCTCTATTGGTATAATTATGTTTTATTTGTTACTTACTTGCACTGAAAAGCTTTTTTTTCTGGCAATAGGTTTCTTCTAAAGTTCTTAAACTTATTCGTTAGACACTTTAACAACATCGAGCCATCTCCATTTATGTCTATGAGGGTTGGATACCGTAGAAGCATTTTATTCACTTGTGCCCTCAGATCCTCAGGATAAGGATACCTTTTAAAAAAAAAGTATAATTACTGTTAAAAAATAAACCAACATAATATAAGGTCAAATTATGTTTTGCACTTTAAAATAATGTCAAATTATTAAAAATTGTAATTAATATTATTATACTAACAATATGGTTTTGCAAATTGACATAAAAAGCAGATCTACAATCTGCAATCTTGTAGAGGATGGCAAACTGACTGGGATAGGCTGATCTCCATTAAATTGAGGAGGAAAATCAGGAAGCTCTAAGGTAAACCTCTTACGATAAACACTCAAATTTGATTTTTTTTAGATAATTGGGTTAAAGGAATATTCTTTGAAGTCAATGGTGGTGAAGTTAACATGGTGTTACTTGTACTTTCAGCCTCCATTTCACTATAAAAAACAAAACAATCCAATTAAATGTGACAGAGCTTTGGTAAAGTTTTTATTTACCATAATTGGTATATAATAAGAGCTTTGGAAGACTAAAAATTTGATATATATATATATATATATATCCAATTTTTATTGTAATCTATCATCATACAGTAGTAATCTAATCTAATTGTAGTGACCATTTAATCAAAGAGAAGTGAAAA
The DNA here is from genome assembly GCF_058129835.1 of Hydra viridissima. Classification (NCBI taxonomy): domain Eukaryota; kingdom Metazoa; phylum Cnidaria; class Hydrozoa; order Anthoathecata; family Hydridae; genus Hydra; species Hydra viridissima. The sequence continues at coordinate 18,134,491 of NW_028324307.1, read as the reverse complement.
TCACTAACCTGTCATCAAATGGCAATGGATGATGGTCGTGTAAGTCGTCGACTGTTACAAAAATGTATTTTGACAATCTAATTATGTGAAAAGCTTGAATGTGTTCATCATATTCAACTGTAGAACATAGTTGACACTGTAAGAATATTGTTGAACTGCACTTGTAGATAGCAATAATGCTAGCAAACTCCTGAGGCCTAAGAAGAACGCAGTCACCAATTCGGTACAAAATAGAATTATAACTTGCAGACTTAGCATAAATTGTTTTAGTAAGCTTGGGCCAGTTTGTGTTAAAGACTTGCTTGACAAGAAATGGAAGAGCAGACACATCAATTTCCGTAGTTCCATTAAGAATAATTTCTACATCAACAAAATCATTTCTTGTTCGATCATATGCTGCCCTTTTCTGAAATTTGCATGCCATTGTGTATTGGATATTTTTAAAGTTCTTCGAGTTTGACGCAAACTTCTTGTGCACCTGATGGACTCCTTCAAAACGCAAACAAGAAGTCACACTGAGGATTCCGTGCTGCTCAAGAAGATAAGGGTAATGCACTGTATAATGTTGTTTTGGTGATACAGAACTATTGGGAAAATTTTCCATCACTGATACCAAGTGTCTTTCACATATTTCCTTGAACTTTGGTAGTTGTTCTATGTCAAATAATGGTGCAAAACTAATATCCACTAACTGACGCAAAAGCTTCCATGTACTCCAGACTGGATCACTTTTGGGAAAGTAATCAGCAAAGAGAACACCAAATAATCTCATAAAACACCATATTTGAACTGCTTTGCCCTTAATTTCTTTTTTCACCACAGGCCCAGGTTTATTTGTTTTATCAGCACCTTTGAATTCAAATGTATTCATCAAAGTATTGATCTGTTTCCAAGTTATGAACTTGCTTTCTACTGCATAATTTAATATTAACTTCATCTCCTTTGGGCAACATCCTTCAAGTAGATCATGCATAATGTCAGGAGGAAGGGATAGAACAGGGTGGAAAGTCTTGAGACAGTGAAGCGGTGAACAACAGACAACACCATAAGCAGTTCTCAAAGAAGCATCTTCCTGAACCTTTTCTACTATAGCATTATGATTACTTACAGTTTGTAAAATGCAATCTTTTGATGCAAATAATGTTTTCAATCTGGGTTTAGTTATCATACAATAACGACATGGTCTAGAAGAGTTAAAACCACATGTAAAACCACCAATGAGATGAGATCCTAAGTATTCTCCAAGAAAGCTAATAAAACATACAGGGTAATGTTTATTCTGTATATATACACCATTTGATTGTAAATCATTTAAGTCATTTATGAATACTTTAAGAATAGCTGGAAGACCAAATTCTGTAATGTGTCTTGCTGAAGATAACAGGACAAGATTGTGATGCTTTAACTGACTTCTATACTTTTTTTGCAAATTTATAATACAAAAATAAAGACAGAATGTCTTGTGTTTTTTTTGAGTATGTTGCCGCAAAGGGTTTGAATTAGATCCAATATCATCTGAGTATAATATGATTCCTATACTTTCTGGATGGATAGCAAAAAACATATTCTGCTGAAGTAACTTTCCATGTACAAAATCGTCATGGATTTTTGGAGGATTTGTTATTGAATTTGCGTTCTTTATTGCAGATAATTCTAACTGTTCAATCATATTACCTGAAGACAAATATTGTTTGAGATTTTCTTTGATTGGAACATGTGTTTTTCTGAACTTGAAAGAAAAACTTTTTCAGGAATTACATAAGAAAATTCATTCTTTAACAGAGATTCATACTTTGATTTAACTGAACATGTTACAATAGATGGACCCATGATCTCATTGAAGTCTTTTATCATGCATAAGTCTGATAAAATTTCATTGAAAGTGGTTTTAGGAACAAACTTCCTGCAAGTAAATTTTAGCTTCAAGTCACAAAAGAGCTTTTCATAAGAAGGTTGTACAACTAAACTTTCTGCTTCCATAATTTGATTTTCAGTTGCATTAATAGTAGTATCTTCATACAAGAGTGGATCACGTGTGTTTGTAAATGGAAGATTAGTCAGATTAATTTTATGCTTTCTTGATGAATGTGATGTTAATGAGCTATAACACAAAAATTGCTGGTAGCAAACATGGCATTTATATTTTTGCATAGGATGGAAGTGATATATGTGACCACGGAGTTTTCTTTCATTTATGCACTTGAAAAAACAGTATGGACAGTAGTGCATTGGTAGATCACTAAAAATATATAAATAATCATTTGTTTCTTTAACTGCAGATTCTTTATCTAAAATAATTATAAATTTTTTCTCATCAAGAATTAAAAGAACTACAACTTTTAAAAAAGTAACAGACATGATAATTAGTACAGCTCATTTTTTGAAATTGTTAAAAATTGAAACAATTAGGAATTTCTTTATGGTTATCAGTGCCGTACCCAGACATAATCCATACCGTTGGAACAGTATGGGTACCTAAACTTGAAATTGCATTAATTATAAATTTCAAAATTACTAAGTAAAGGAATGTAAATGCAAAGAAAAATCACTCTCGTATTAAACTGCAAAAGAAATAAAATTTTATAGTTGATAAAAACAATAGTCTTTGAACTTTTTTTTTTTTTTTAATTTTTAGAAAGTGAATATATTTTCTTTATTATATTGATATTATTATTTGAAAATAACATGCATTGAATAACTTTAATATATATTTAATTTATAATTAAAATTGTATTGGTTTATACTTTTAAGATAATGTCATTAAAATCATTTTAAATGATTTCCAATTTAATCACTTTTAAATAACAGAAACATCTTTTTAAATAACCCCAACATTTTAACACTTATAAAAGATATTTCCAAAGAAAAGATTTTGTAATTATTTATATTATTTAAACCCTTTTTATTATTTATGTTATTTACATTTTTGTTTATACAATTTAATAATATAACTCTTATTATTAAATAAATTCTATTATAAATTTAATGTATATGCTTTGCAATTTTTTCTTATATCGTTATTAGAGAGAAAATTTAAACAGAAAACAATTGTAAAAAAAGATAGAACCCTTAATAAGCTGCCAAGATTCATGTTTTAAAAATACAAGAGGTTGCAAAGCTCTCTTGAGCACCTCACCTCCTCCCTTTTCACATTCTTTTTTTTTTTATATCACTCATTACCATATCATGCTATCATATTTTAATATGTAAATTAAATAATTACTTCATTTCTTGAACTTGCAATAACTCAGGAGTAGAAGTGATGCGATCATTGTGGGATTCAGGAGAAGTATGATCCTGAATAACATGTGGAACAAATTCTGAAAAATGAAATAAAAAGTTAATGTAAATAAATAATACAATGTCATTCAATGAAATAATGATATGATTATATAGTAACACTCCATTTAATCAAAAGTTGGTATATTATCTGAAATATTATTTCAAAAGTGTGATAATAAAAAATATACATTATAGTATATAAACAAGATGAAAACACTTGTTTTTTTCCATTATTAAACCAGATAAAAAAAACTAACCATCTAAAGAACTACACAAAATAAGTTGGGTATTAGGTTCCAGTTCGTGCAGCATCTCATCTTCATCAATTTCCATTCGCCCTCGTGTACAAACAATAGTTGCATTTGTATTCAACTTAGAATTAGCTAACTCAAAATGTTTATAAATTAGAGAACCCTATTAATAAATATATTTTTGTATTATAACCATAATTTATATTTAAACCATAGTGTTAAATATAGATATTTAACTCTATGGCTTTATAACCTATAGGTAATAGAACCATGATATTTCTTAAACTTATACTTATGTTAGTTAGTTAAATAACTATATAATTTGTTATAAGTTATTATAACCATATAATAATGATAGTATGAGTTGGTTATATTAATAATAATTGAGTTATATTACCTTATATAAGTTATATAACCTTATATAAGTATGTTACCTTATATAGGTATACCTTATATAAGTATATTACCTTAGTATATATACCTTATATAAGTATATTACCTTATATAAGTTTAAGAAATATCAAGTGTAATTAGTTCCTAATGTTGTATTAACAATAATAATTGTGTAATTTTAAACAATAATTTAACATTTATTATATATATTATATAGGCGCTACTGCAGTTTCTCCCACCCCTTTTTTTATGATTGATTATGATAGAGAATTTTCTGCTGATTCAGAAAAATATAAAAACATGGACCTGAAAATCAACGGAAAGTGCTCTAATTCGAAGTCAAAGTTGTAAAAAATCCCACTAAAAACCCTAATATTCGCCATTTTGAAAATAATAAGTTAATGATCTTTTTGCTGACAAAAGCAATACATTAATAGCATGGTTTTTACGTTAAAAAAGACGTTACAGTATGTTTTCTTGCGCAATTTTTTGTTGGAATGAAAATAGCCGTTTTTTGATTTAATAGAGAATAAATTATATTGCAAGTAATGTACTTTTGTAATAAATTTTAAAAAAGAATTCAACAGTTTTGTTTCCATCAAGAAGAACTTTTGAAACTTAGTTCATAGTTGTTTTATCACATGTAAAATTTAGAAAATGTAACCTTCAAACCTTTTTTTTTAATAAAAAAAACCAGCGTACAATACAATAATAATTTTTCATCAATTTGTCTACATTCTCACATACTACGTTCAAGCTTTATTTAAAATCTTCCATTAATTCCATTTTGTTATAACACTTTCGTTACAATGGTTTAAAATAATAATACAAAGGCTGATGGAAACCAGGTTTGTTTATTGGGCAATGTAACGGTAATTAATTTTCTTTAAAAATGAAAGCGTTTTGAAAAAAAATGGCGAATATTAGGGTTTTTAGTTGGATTTTTTACAACTTTGACTTCGAATTAGAGCACTTTCCGTTGATTTTCAGGTCCGTGTTTTTATATTTTTCTGAATCAGCATAAAATTCTCTATCATAATCAATCATAAAAAAAGGGGTGGGAGAAACTGCAGTAGCGCCTATTGTGTTTATATATATATATATATATATATATATATATATATATATATATATATATATATATAATAGTAATAATAATAATAATAATAGTAATAATAATAATAATAATAATAATAATAATAATAATAATAATAATAATAATAATAATAATAATAATAATAATAATAACAATAATAATAATAATAATGTTAATTATAATATAACTTTTAAAAAAACAAAATTTACCTTTTTCAAGAAACTGTGAAAGTGTAGTTTCAGGTTTAACAACTATACCTTTAGGAATATCGGATGTAAATGATGCATATACAGGAAAAACAGGCATTTTTAACTAACTTTTTTTACTTACTAACACACAATAACAACGTGATAATAACCTTTCTTACTTTGAATTTAAATAAAGTTCTTTTTCACGTAATACAAACTTTTTAATATAAATATCCACTTTTTTGCTTTTTTTTTATAATCAGCAAAATCTAAATGCAAATCGATTTTTATACAAAATTAACAAAGCAATTATGTAATAATGGTTAGACAAATATTAATACATATTTGCTCACTGATTAAAAAAATTATGCAATTTTTTCGGCATATTTTTAGAATTAACTTTTTTTTTTTTACATCCTTAACTATTAAAAAACCTTTTCGGATTTCCTAAATGTCCCTTCAATTACTTCCATTCAACAGGAGACCACCGACTCAATTGTTTTTTACATCAGCCGCTGATGGCAAAAGTTGGCAAAAATACCACTGATGTCAAAAAATGGCAAAAACACTGATGTCAAACATTGGCAAAAACACTGATGGCAAATATTGGCAAAAACACTGATGGCAAAAATTGGAAAAAATATCGCTGATGTCAAAAATTGGGAAAAACACTGATGGCAAAAATTGGCAAAAACACTGATGGCAAAAGTTGGCAAAAATACCGCAAAATTAGCAAAAATACCGTGCCTTACTTTACCTATAGATAAAGTACGTCACGGTAAATTTGCCTATTCTCCCCTCCCCCCCCCTCTCCCCCCTCCTCTCTTGTCACAATCGTTCGGCGAGGCTGAGTCAGTGAGAGATGCATTTTTTAATAACTAAAATTTACGTTTTTAAATTTCAATTATTTGTGTTTTCTGCTTATTACCAACTATTACTATTAAATACTTTTAAAAAGTAAAGTTTAAGTTTTTCTTATATAATTTATTACTTTTTATTAAATCTCTTTTCAATCAAAGTATCAAACAAAATAAAACTACAACTAAAATGCATAAAAGGCGACGGGCAGCGTCATAAATACAGTTGAAACAATTTTTTATTGTAAATTAAAAATTCTCCTTGCTTACAGCTTCCTATTTTCAGGGGCGCCGTAAGGGTCGGTGGCGACTGGGGCAAACTTAGTTGCGGCGCTCCCTTTCTTTCTTTTTCTTCTTCAAAAAGTGTTTTACAACGTTTTAGTGTATAATTACACTAAAACGTTGTAAAATTACACCTTTTACTTAAATCATTTTCAATAAACACCGTTTGATGTTATATTAACACCAAAACGGTGTAGTTTTACACCTTTTAATTAAACTTTATAAAGTTTTTCTACTTTAAAACCGTTTTACACCTTTTAATAAAACGGTGTAAAACTGAGAATATTATTTTGAAAAACGGTGTAAAACAGCTTTACACCATTTTACACCGTTCTAATAAAACAGTGTAAAACTAGAAAAATGTTACATTATTTAAATTTTACACCTTCTTGAAACGGTGTAGTTAATAAAGAAGGTGTTAATTTACACCGTTTTAATAAAACTACACTTTTAGATTGTATAATTACACCAAAACGGTGTAAATTTACAACTTTAGCATAAATTATTTTCAATAAACATCGTTTGAGGCTATATTAACACGAAAACGGTGTAATATTACACTTTTTAATTTAGAGTGTACTATTAGAATATATTTTTATAGAAGAGTTAGCGCGGTTATCCTATTTTAAATCTAGCTTAAGGTACTATTAGAATATTTTTAAAAGAAAAGTTAGCGTAGTATTCCTTATTTAAATCTGGCTTAAGGTGCTGTTAGAATTTTTTTAAAAGAAGAGTTAGCGTATATATCCTTTTTTAACTCTAGCTTATGCTTAAGGTACTATTAGAATATTTCTAAAAGAAAAGTTAGCGTAGCATTCCTTTTTTAAATCTAGCTTAAGGTACGATTAGAATATTTTTTCAATAGAAGAGTTAGCGTATTTATCCTTTGTTAAATCTAGCTTAAGGAATTATTAGAATATTTTTTAATAGAAGAGTTAGCGTAGTTATCCTTTTTTAAATCTAGCTTAAGGTACTATTAGAATATTTCTTAATAGAAGAGTTAACGTAGTTATCCTTTTTTATCTAGTTATGCTAATGGTACTATTAGAATATATTTAAAAGAAGACTTAGCGTATTTATCCTTTTTCAAATCCAGCTAATGCTAAAGGTACTATTAGAATATATTTAAAAGAAGAGTTAGCGTAGTAATCCTTTTTTAAATCTAGCTTATGCTAATGGTACTATTAGATTATTTTTAAACGAAGAGTTAGCGTATATAACTTTCTTTAAATCTACCTTAAGGCACTAATAAATTATTTTTTAATAGAAGAGTTAGCGTAGTTATCATTTTTTAAATCTAGCTTAAGGTGCTGTTAGAATAGTTTTAAAAGAAGAGTTAGCGTAGTTATCCTTTTTTATATCCACCTTAAGGTGCAATTAGAAAATTTTTAAAAGAAGAGTTAGCGTAGATATCCTATTTTATATCTAGCTTGTGCTTAAGGTACTTTTTAGAATATTTTTAAAAGAAAAGTTAGCGTATTTATCTATTTTTAAATCTAGCTTAAGGCACTATAAGAATATTTTTTAAAAGAAGAGTTAGCGTGGTTATCCTTTTTTAAATCTAGCTTAAGGTACAATTAGAATATTTTTAAAATAAGAGTTAGCGTATATATCCTTTATTAAATCTAGCTTATGCTTAAGGTACTATTAAAATATTTTTAAATGAAAAGTTAGCGTATTTATCCTTTTTTAAATATAGCTTAAGGTACTATTAGAATATATTTTTAATAGAAGAGTTAGCGTAGTTATCCTTTTTTAAATCTAGCTTAATGTACTATAAGAATTTTTTTATAAGAAGAGTAAGCGTAGTTATCCTTTTTTAAGTCTAGCTTAAGGTATTATTAGAATATTTTTAAAAGAAGAGCTAGCGAATTTATCCTTTTTTAAATCTAGCTTATGCTTAAGGTGCTATTAGAATAATGTTTAAAGAAGAGTAAGCATAGTTATCCTTTTTTAAATGTATCTTATGCTAATGGTACTATTAGAATATTTTTAAAATAAGAGTTAGCGTATATATCCTTTATTAAATCTAGCTTATGCTTATGGTACTATTAAAATATTTTTAAATGAAAAGTTAGCGTATTTATCCTTTTTTAAATATAGCTTAAGGTACTATTAGAATATTTTTTAATAGAAGAGCTAGCGTAGTTATCCTTTTTTAAATCTAGCTTAATGTACTATAAGAATTTTTTTATAAGAAGAGTTAGCGAATTTATCCTTTTTTAAATCTAGCTTTTGCTTAAGGTGCTATTAGAATATTGTTTAAAGAAGAGCAAGCATAGTTATCCTTTTTTAAATGTATCTTATGTTTAAGGTACTATTAGAATATTTTTAAAAGAATTGTTCGCGTAACTTTTTTTTTTAAATCAAGCGTAAGGTACAATGAGAAAATTCTCATTATAGAAGAGTTAGCGTATTTAACCTTTTTTAAATCTAGCTCAAGGTACTATTAGAATATTTGTTAATGGAAGAGATAGCGTAGTTATCCTTTTTTAAATCTAGTTTAAGGTACTATTAGAATATTTTTTTATTTGACGAGTTAGCGTGGTTATCACTTTTTAAATATAGCTTAAGGTACTATTAGAATATTTTGAAAATAGAGTTTGCGTAGTTATTCTTTTTTTTTATCTAGCTTATGCTAATGGTGCTATAAGAATATTTTTAAAAGAAGAGTTAGCGTTTATAAACTATTTTAAATCTAGCTTAAGGCACTATTAAATTATTTTTTAATAGAAGAGTTACCGTAGTTATCCTTTTTCAAATCTAGATTAAGGTACTATTAGAATATTTTTTAATAGATGAGTTGGCGTAGTTATCCTTTTTAAAATCTGGGTTATGCTAATGCTACTATTAGAAAGTTTTTAAAAGAAGACTTAGCGTATTTATCCTTTTTTAAATGCATCTTATGCTTAAAGTACTATTAGAATATTTTTAAAAGAAGAGTTAGCGTAGTTATCATTTTTTAAATTTCGCTTAAGGTGCTGTTAGAATTTTTTTAAAAGAAGAGTTAGCGTAGTTATCCTCTTTTAAATCTAGCTTATGCTAATGGTACTATTAGAATATTTTTAAACGAAGAGTTAGCGTATATATCTTTTTTTAAATCTAGCTTATGCTTAAGTACTATTAAAATATTTTTAAATGAATAGTTAGAGTATTTATCCTTTTTTAAATCTAGCTTAAGGTACTATAAGAATATTTTTTAATAGAAGAGTTGGCGTAGTTATCCTTTTTTAAGTCTAGCTTAAGTTACTATTAGAATATTTTTAAAAGAAGAGTTAGCGTAGTTATCCTTTTTTAAATATACCTTATGCTTATGGTACTTTTAGAATATTTTTAAAAGAAAAGTTCGCGTAACATTTTTTTTTTAACTCTAGCTTAAGGTTTTATTAGATCAATTTTATAATAGAAGAGTTAGCATATTCATCCTTTTTTAAATCTAGCTCAAGGTACTATTAGAATATTTTTTAATGGGAGATTTAGAGTAGTTATCCTTTTTTAAATCTAGCATAAGGAACAATGAGAATTTTTTTTAATAGAAGAGTTAGGGTGGTTATCCTTTTTTAAATATAGATTAAAATACTATTAGAATATTTTTTAATGGAAGAGTTAGCGTAGTTATCCTCTTTTATATCTTCCTTACGGTACTATTAGAAATTCTTTATAAGAAGAGTTAGCTTAGTTATCCTTTTTGAAATCTAGCTTAAGGTGCTAATAGAATTTTTTTAAAAGAAGAGTTAGCGTACATATCCATTTTTAAATCTAGCTTATGCTTAAGGTACTATTAGAATATTTTTAAAAGAAGACTTAGCGTAATTATCCTTTTTTAAATCCAGCTTACCCTTAAGGTACTATTAGAATATTTTTAAAAGAAGAGTTAACGTAGTTATACTTTTTAAAAGCTAGCTTATGCTAATTGTACTATTAGAATAATTTTAAAAGTAGAGTTTGTGTATATATACTTTATTAAATCTAGCTTAAGGCACTATTAAATTATTTTTAAATAGAAGAGTTAGCGTAGTTATCCATCTTTAAATCTAGTTTAAGGTGCTGTTAGAATTTTTTTTAAAGAAGAGTTAGCGTAAATATCCTTTTTTAAATGTACCCTATGCTTAAGGTATTGTTAGAATATTTTTAAAAGAAATGTTCGCATAACTTTTTTTTTTTTAAATCTAGCTTAAGGTACTATTAGAAAAAATTTTTTAAGGTGGAGTTAGCATATTTATACTATTTTAAATCTACCTCAAGGTACTATTTGAATATTTTTTAATGGAAGAGTTAGCGTAGTTATCCTATATTAAATCTAGCATAAGGAACTATTAGAATATTTTTTTTATAGAAGAGTTAGCATGGTTATCCTTTTTTAAATCTAGCTTAAGGTACTATTAGAATATTTTTAAAAGAAGAGATAGCGTAGTTATCAATTTTTAAATCTAGCTTAAGGTGCTATAAGAATATTTTTAAAAGAAGAGTTAGCATATATATCCTTTTTTAAATCTAGCTTATGCTTAAGGTACTATTAGAATATTTCTAAAAGAACAGATAGCGTAGCTTTCCTTATTGAAATCTAGCTGAAGGTACTATTAGAATATTTTTTTAATTGAAGAGTTAGCGTAGTTATCCTTTTTTAAATCTAGATTAAGGTACTATTAGAATATTTTTTAATAGATGAGTTGGCGTAGTTATCCTTTTTAAAATCTGGGTTATGCTAATGCTACTATTAGAAAGTTTTTAAAAGAAGACTTAGCGTATTTATCCTTTTTTAAATGCAGCTTATGCTTAAAGTACTATTAGAATATTTTTAAAAGAAGAGTTAGCGTAGTTATCATTTTTTAAATTTCGCTTAAGGTGCTGTTAGAATTTTTTTAAAAGAAGAGTTAGCGTAGTTATCCTTACTTAAATCTAGCTTTTGCTAATGGTACTATTAGAATACTTTTAAAAGAAGAGTTAGCATATATATCCTCTTTAAAACCTAGCTTAAGGCACTTTAAAAATATTTTTTAATAGAAGAGTTAGCATAGTTATCCTTTTTTAAATCTAGCTTATGCTAATTGCACTATGAGGATATTTCTAAACGAAGAGTTAGCGTCTTTAACCTTTTCTGAAATCAAGCTTTTGCTTAAGCTACAATTAGAATATTTTTAAAATAAAAGTTAATGTAGCATTCCTTTTTTAAATCTAGCTTAAGGTACTATTAGAATATCTTTTTAATAGAAGAGTTGGTGAGTTATCCTTTTTTAAAAATAGCTTAAGGTACTATTAGAATATCTTTTTAATAGAAGAGTTGGTGAGTTATCCTTTTTTAAATCTAGCTTAAGGTACTATTAGAATATTTTTTAATAGAAGAGTTTGCGTAGTTATCCTTTTTTAAATCTAATTTAAGGCACTATTAGAGTAATTTTAAAAGAAGAGATAGCGTGTATATCCTTTTTTAAATCTAGCTTATGCTTAAAGTACTATTAGATTATTTTTAAAAGAAAGGTTAGCGTATTTATCCTTTTTAAAATTTAGCTTAATGCACAATCAGAATATTTTTTAATAGAAGAGTTAGCGTAGTTATCCTTTTTTAAATATAGCTCATTCTAATGGTACTGTTAGAATATTTTTAAAAGAAGAGTTGGTTAAGGTTAGGGTTAGGGTTAGGGTTAGGGTTAGGGTTAGGGTTAGGGTTAGGGCCCTGATTACCTTTACTTAAAAAAAAACACAGCAACTAAGAAATAATTGCGCCTAAAAAAACCTAGCGACGATGCACTAAAATAAATGACAAAGAAGTGAACTTAAAATGCTCTCTCTAGACAACAGCTTTTATATTAGGCATGGAATTTTTTTTTTTATGCGTCGTTCTTATTCCTTTTCCCTATTCTTTCTTTTATGTTTCTTTTCTACTTTATTTTATCTTTATGAGATTTGTTTTTTTTTTTTTTATCTCAATGCATATTTTAAAAAAGATATTTTGTGAAACTAATTTTACAAGCGCTTTTTTTAAAGATGAAATGTTTTTATTACATTTTAAAGTTACGAAAAGGATTTTCTTCTGTTCAAGTATTTATTACAACTTGAACTTTTAAATAATATTTCAGAGTTAGTTACAGAAACGACCTAAAGCCCCTGTTATATAAAGTTAAACGAATTAAATAGATAAAAGAAGAAAAGCCATCATTAAAAAAAAAAAAAAAAAAAAAGAGAGAAGAAATAGAAATTGAGGAAAAATAAAAATAAGAACTTCTAACAAAGAGCTCTTCTTTTTATTGTTCAGATCTTTGATGCTTAATTCCTCGACTGAAAAGTTTAACTGACCACCCACTATGAAGTTTGTTCCTAGCCTTCCGTTCTCAAACTAGGCATTTCTGTGAGGCTGTTTAGTTAAGTACCTTTGATAGCAGTATCGCTTAATTCAAGACTTCCAAAACCAAGGTTTTTCCTGGCCATCCGTTAACATATTAGGCAGCAGTACAGTGAAGCTGTTTGTTTAGGTTTTGTTTAGCCGGTGTGTTTTCAAGACTTATATTTTAATGGCGTAGTCTCAAGAAATTGTTTTTAAACGGATTTCCTTCTTTCGAATGTGCACTCTAAGCTTTTATAAGCTTTTTTTTGTTTCGAGAAATCACAACATTAAGCATTCGATGGTGATACAAGACTGACGGTCAGGTTCGGATTTTCGAGTGAAAAGAAGAGTCGCATCCGGCCACAGGTCGGCTTTTGACGCAAAACAGTTGTACACTCGTCCAACGTCCAGTGACTAACTGTTGGAACGAGAAACTTAGCTTTATTTGTCGTGCAGATCGTCCGCATTGACGTGAATTGCGACAAATTTGCTGAACGCTCGGTTTGAGCCGCCAAAGAGTCATTCTGTTTCTGTGTTGTCTGCAGACTCCGCGCAAGCTTTTTCACCGCAAAAGTGGTACAGAGCCACACCGAAGGCTAATATCGACTCTAAGGTCGAAGGTTAAAAACGACCCTAGAGCTTTGAAAGCGACGTCACGAAATTTGCAAGAAGTCATCGAAGAAAATTACGGCGGCCAGATGCGACTATAACCCTAACCGTAACCCTTACCCCCCCCTTCCCTTCTCCATAACCAAAAAACAAAAAAAAGCAAACAAAACGAAAAATGAACTTGCTTCCCTCGTCCTTTTTAGCTCTAGGATGCAATACCTTTTTGCCGCTCTCCGCTAGAAGGGAGTAGGGAGTAACGAAAGTTTGACATCAAAGTAGCGTTTCGTATGAGATTTGTTTGCCAAAATTTGACCGTTTTTAAAAAAAGCCAAGACTTTATCAGAGGGGTTTCTTCTTTATCTTTCTTTCTTCTTTTCTCCTAAAGCTATCGATCGATTAAAAAGCTCTAAGCAAAGAAATTCAAAACAAAATACTAAAACGGGAAGTTTTAGTTTCTGCACCACAAGCCAAGCACTAGTTCAAACTGGAGATAATGAAAGGTAATCGAATGATCTCACTTCTCAAACCACTGAGCTGCCATTGGTCGGCAGTTTCATGTTTGGAGACCATTGAGCTGCCATTGGTTGGCTGTTTAATCGTTGCGATTGGTCGGCAGTTTTATCGTTGGAGACCATTGAGAGATATAAAAGGCTTTTTTTTTTTTTGAGCACAACATTAAACGCTAAATCGTTAGATGTTGTTATAAACGCGCCCTTAGAATGCGATGTCCTTAAATATTTTCCTCGATACTTTAATAATTAAACAAAAACAAAACTAGGTCTTGCAACTGGCGAAAACTTTCAATAAGCAAACAAAGCAACAACTTTCCTTTCGAGTTTTTTACATTTTAAACAAAAGACAAACAAAGAGAAAAAAAAAACAAAAACAAAAACAAAACAAAAACAAAACAGAAAAGGGGGAAAGAGCGAGTCGACTCATTTCGCTCAACTGCCTTAAACGAGATGTCATAAACGTTTGCTTGTGCTAGCAAGTTGTAAATTAAGTTGTAAAATTAATCCCACAGCAAAAACTTAAACCACAGTTTATTAAGCATATTAAGCCTTTGCTGATATATTAAGACATATTAACCTGTTGCTATCATCGTGAGAATTTTGCTACACGAGCCAACAAAGTACGCTAGAGTTGAAAAATTGCATCGCGGTCGAAAAGTGTAATTACCCAACACTTTCATCCGTTTTTAAGCATTTCGTTTTCGCACGAACAACAATTAAAGCAGCGCGTTAAGCTTAACGACGTTCCTATACTTTTTAAAAGCCAAAACATCGGCTATAATTAAAAGGCGTTGTTAAAGAGGCACTTCCAAAAACAACAAAGTTGTTCGCAGTCGATAACAACGAGCGACAACATCTCTGCGAGTCTGGCATCAAGGTAAACAGTTTTTTTACATTTTCATTTGTTAGTGCCACTTTTGTGTACATTATGTTACCCATTGCGTGATGCAGGCAGCGCTTTGCTTTAAGAAGCGCAAAAAAGGTTTGAAATTCAAAAATTTCTTGCTGACGCTAGATTTTTCGTTTTCAATCAACAACAGTTGAAACCTCTACCAGTTTGCTAAAAACAGCTTGCAAGGACAACCAAACGTTTATGCTGAGCTAAATCAATCATATGTTGTGAATTTTTTTTTGTTCAACTGACTAAGGAAGATCGAGCCAACACTTTGTTTTATAACTTGTTTATATGATATTGTTATTAAGAAAACAGCGTTGTGTATACTAAACGTGACATTATTGGATATTATACGTAACTAAAAATAAGAAAGAAATTACAAACTTGAAACCATATTTTAATTACTGTAACAAAACTAGACGTCATCGCGTGAGAAAATAAATGTTTATGACACATTACCTCTTTTTTTGTTTTTTGTTTTTTTGTGTTTTTTTTTTTCTTCTCTTTTTTCCTTTAATCTTTTTTCTTTACTTCAAAAAGCGCTTTGATTTGCCTCGCCACAAGCGATGAAATCGATAAAAAAACCTGCTCTGACATTCTCCTTTAACAAAAGCAATCAAATTTCGAGCTTTCGAGCACGTGCACCAATCAATAGATGAGACCGTTCAAACATACATGCTCGATCGGTGGATTAAAAAAAAAAAACCAACTAAAAACAAACAAAGATCAAAAAAAAAAAAAAAAAAAAAACTGAAAAAGGACATCTCTTTAGAACGCTTAAAATTTATAAAATATTTTCCTCTGTGTTTTTAGCCAGCTAAACTGTCGTTAAGTTTTTTCGGTGCAGTTCATTTATAAAACTTAATATACAACTTTTAAACGTTTTAGACTTCTCGTATAAGGCAGTTGAGAGAAATGAATCTCTCTACCCCTTTTCCGTTTTGTTTTTGTTTTTGACTTTTCTTTGTTTGCGTTCATTTGAAATGCAAAGGATTTCGAAAGAAAGGTCGTTGCTTTGTTTGCTTTTCAAAAAGTTGTTGCCATGTGAGACTTAGTTTTTTTTTTTTTGCTCAATTTGCGTATAACTGAGATTCTAGTCTTGAATGTGTGCAAAGTGTGGGCCAATCTGGTGGCTGGAGTGATGACACGTGAATGCTGGAAACTCCAGACTTTGAGCGGATCGAGCGTACATAGAAAGAAAATGAAGCATTCACGTGGGTCTCTCCTAAGCATGACATTGGACGGACTGCTGGCCTTAAATACTCCCCCCCCCCCCCTCAACGTCAGAGCTGTGCAACATTCTCGGTCTTTGGCGCCCATAGAAAGCTTGAGGAAGGATAAAAATGACGAGGTTTTCGGTACTGCGTTTTCTGTTTTTCTTATTTACTTTTGTTTGTTTCTTTGTTTGTTTGTTTGTTTCGTTTGTTTGCTTCGTTTGTTTTTTGTGTTGTTTTGTTTTCCCTTCTTGATGATATAAAAACATACCTTGCTGTAAGGTAAGATTAGATTAAGTTTTATGTGTCATTTTTCGCCAAAACAAATTTATTCTGATTTAACAAAGTAAAGAAATTTTTAGACTTTCAAAATCCAGGACATTACAACTTTAAGCAGGTAGGCACCACCAGATTTATGCAAATAGACCTATACTTACTCTTGAATCATGCCAACGTCCTGGTGCCTTGGATGAAACATAAAAGAACTGAAGTTCTGCTCCACAAACTGCCATGAGATTTAAGCTGTGTGTATGGTGCCTGTTCACAAAAGAAGCTTCATCAGCACTTGTAGGATTTACCAGTACATGAGTGCCATCAACATAACCACACACACTTGGCATCCTCGCAATCTCAATAAATTTCTGTGCAAGTCCACAAGAACTTTTAGGCCAATGAATGTCTTTTTCTCTCAAGTCAAAGATTACATCACAAACATTATGCACAATCCTGGAAAAGATAAAATTATTTGCATGTCAGAAAATGTTGATCAAGAATTGAACTTGATACATGGTTCAATTATAACTTTATAGAAAAAATTGTTTGTACAGATTTTACCAAGTAAATATTGGCTTGTTAACAAGTTATTATCTTATCAAGCCATCATGATGGCTGGGAGTTTTAGCAATTGTCTTACCACTCTATTGTAAAAGTTATTATACAAGCTCAATAATATCAAACCAAAATTTCTTTTTAAAAATTGAATTTTTAAACATAATTTTATTACATAAACTTTAGTATATATAAATAACTAACAAATACATTTCACCTAAACACAGTATCAGTACTAATCTTGTAACAGTCTCAGACAGCATGATAGAATGTATTGGTCCCAAAAAAATTTAGAAAAACTTTGATTTGATCTCTGGCTGACAGGCTCTTGTTTCGACCAGTTTTAGGCTTTAAATGATCTTTCAGTTCTTCCTCCAGTAAATTTATAATTTGTCGAGGAACTCTGTAACGTTTACGAAAAGTCTTGTCGTCAATATTTTCATCAAATTTTCTTTAATTGAACTGACGAGGCTGTCGCTCTTGTAATTCTAGTTCCTCAAACATTCCCATTTCTAAATCTTCATCTGATGAATAATCTGCCATTTTTAGAATACTAAATACTTATTGAACGTTTTAGAAATTTCAGATCTGTTACAATGATGAAGATTTAATCGAGTAAGTACATATAAACATAGATAAAATTTAGTGTGTTTGCATTAAAATTTGCCAGTTTATGAAATATCCACCATTTGTGGATAAGAGACTGTGCTTTTGCTAAATAACAAACTTTACAAATTGGATTTTTTTAATGCCAAGTTGAAACATGGTTTAATCTATGCTTATGATAATAGTAATTTTATTTTTGCTGTTTTTTTCCAATTTGGAAGTAATGCAATTTATTTTTAAATTTAAAAGATTGTAACTAATATTAGTAAGATTATTAAATTGCTTAAGTTATCTAAAATGAAACAATAAAACAATTTTTCCAGTAAATGCTTTTACCCTACTTATTACATCGCAATCTAAATTTCCATGCAGTAAACAAAAAAAAGTTTGTTATTTAATGAATATTTAACCTCTTCCCCACTAATGTTGGAAAAGTTATAACACTTTTCTTTAGCTCATTTGCTCCTTTTATATAAGTTTACATATAGCTAAAAACCATATGATCTAAAGGTGAACACAAATAATATATTTTGAAGATCAACACCATATACATATGTTACTTTTAAATCAACATGTTACTAACAAAATCTTTACTCTATTTATACAAGTTAAAGTTGTTAAAAATAGATAAATTAGTTTTTAATAGTTGCCATAAATGTGCTGTTATGGCACACTTATTGTAATTTGGCACATAAAAACTCCCAGACATCACAATCACGCATGATTATAGGATCGGCATGTCCCTTCATATGCAAAATTACAACAAAATAATTTCTTCCGATCACCACATAATCACAGTGTTTGAATAGGTATTTGTCATTCTACAAAACAAGGGGTTGAATGCTTAAAGTGTTTTGTAATAAACGTTTTTTTATTCATTTTTGTAAATTCAACAGCTTTCAACCCTTTGTTTTGTAGAGTAACGGGCACCTTTTGTTAGGTCTTTTATGTCTTATATTGCAATCAATCGTGAGTTTGCTGTACTACAAACTTACCGTTTTGATAAAAGTTGCTACTTCAAGTTGATGGATTTTTAAATATTTCAAAGTTAAATAATGCTTCTCACCCAATGCTTACTTTTAGAAAAATGTCAAAATTATTGTTGAAACACTTAATATTAAGTGAAACTATGTAGCTCTATGCTTTTCGAGGACAAAACTTTTTGTTTATAAAAGTAGACATCTGTGGTTTGAAGAAATAATCACGAGCCTTTGCACAAGTCACTTTTCAAAATCATTCTTTGGTTAAAATTTTGCGCTATTACACGATATTTAGAATTTGAAGCAGTTTTATTTGCGTGAGAAACTTTGAGTAATTTACTCAAAAATTCTGCGTAATTTTGTTTTTAGGATTGAAGCTCGCGGAAATTTTTTTTGCGTAAGATAAAAGCTGCTTTTTTGCGTAAATTTCGTATTTTTCAGCTTTATAGGATAGGCCGCTGGATAAATTCAGCTTTTATAAAGTTTTTAAAGCACTTCCTAAAAATTGGTTAAGGTGAAGTTTGTGTTTTGGAATGCGGCATAATTATAAACTGAGCAAGATGATCAAATATTGAAGCGGTAAGATTGCCTTAGATTATACCAGATGAATAAAATTTTTAAAAAATGTTATTAATTACTCTTTCAGAATGAGTATTTATGATTGTAGGCTGGATAATAAAAGGAAAAAGAGAATTCGAAACCATTGATTCTAAAAAATGTGAAAATTCATTGGATGTGTTTTGTTTGAGTAAGTCAAAGTTGAAATCTCCCATTAAGATAAACTTTTTTTTATCTATGTTAATTTTTTCAAGAATAGAATTAGGAAATGATCAACAAATTCAGATGGATACATTGTTGAATGACGGTATAAACAACCAACAATTAAATTGCTTTTTTTAGTATTTATAATTTCAACAAATATAGATTCGAGTTGTTTACTATTAACCAGGAGCAAGTCAGCTCTAATTTTAAAGTTTAAACTAGACTTAATATACATCAAAGCACCACCCTTTTTAGCTTTAGTTGGCGTGTGAACAAATACATATCCGTCTAAATCAACATTAGTTACAGATATATCTTTATCATGTAGGTTAGATTCAGTTATCCCAATAATATCAGACATATTGTTAAAAGATGCTAATAGTGTTTTACAATCGTCAATATAATATGGTAGTGAAGATATATGTATACGAAGATAACTTACAGAATTTCGGGATAACTCATTGTACGTAGGAACATCTACATATTTGCAGTTGATTGGAGTGTAAGACAAGTCATTGAGGTCCCCAAAAAGTGTTTCAAACCTGGATCATCAGATAGATTTTTAACGGGGTTAAATTTCATTGACTTTCCTGCAAGTGTGGTAGACAACTCAAGATCAGAAATATTAGATAAATGTTTTTGTACAGATTAGACAGTACCAGCGGTTTAAAGTTTTGATTTTTTCATATGTCAGCTTGTCAACTCGATTACATTTTATGTGTATCCAATTGTCATAGAGATCACATTGGGTAGCTTAGTGATTTTTAGCTACCGCTTTAAGGCCACAGGTTTGTTTCTTTACCATCATCAAAAAGTTACAGAAAAAGAAAAAGAAAAAGAAAAAGAAATCTGAGTAGCATGAAAAAGAAAATCAAGAAAAAAAAAAGAAAATGTATAATATGTATATATAGGTATATTATCTAAGAAGGAAAATATTATATTAACTTTACTAATTATTAGTTTATTATATATCTAAGCTTAAGTAAGAAAATATAATCTTAACAACTATAAAATCTATAGATAAAAACTTTTCATACCTTTTTTTCATTGACAGCAGTTGTATTTTTTCTTTACTTTAACAGTTTTTTGTGTGATTTCTTGTTTTGGCTTCTTGTTTTGTCTGATTTTTATTATGAAAATGGTATTGATATTTACTTTTCCTTTCTCTTCTAATTTTTTAAACTTACAGTCAACTTTATCTTTTGATTTTCAATAGAAATATTTTTTTGTATAAGCAAAGTCTGTCAATTCTAGAATAGACCTGTAAGGAAAATTTTAAAATGACTAAAAAAAGTATAGCGAAAATTAAAAATGCTTAAGTAAAAATTTTTGTCAAGGTTATGTTTCATTCAATTCCTAGGTCCTTCATTCACCAGCCTTATTTTTGTGAACTTTTTTTATGTTTTTTCCGATGTCTCCATTTTTTCCATTGACTACTCTTTAAGCTCCATAATATATATTCCACAGTGAATTGTTTTTTTATAGGTGTATTTACTAATGGGCTTTTTCATTCAAATTAAAGTCAATCAAATTTATAATTATCTTCCGAAATGCGACCAGATATATCGTGCTTTTGTTTTTGATATTTCGTATATTAATTTCATTTGTCATAAAAAGCATATAATAACCCGTTTGTTTTTGTCATATAAAAATTAGTTTATTTATAGCTGGTAAATCGTATTATGTTAATATTAAATACTTAGTTATTCTAACGTTTTGTCATAAATTGGCTTTGATAAATTCTTTAAAATTGTGACAAATTGTTATATATAATATATATATATATATATATATATATATATATATATATATATATATATATATATATATATATATATATATATATATATATATATATATATATATATATATATATATATATATATATATATATATATGTATGAAGACTCCACGGGGAAGAAACGGCAGGGTCACATTTTGAAAATTTTGACTTTTTACACATTCTAGCATTATTAACCACAATAGCATAGTTTGTATTTGAATTCAAATCAAATAAACAATTTGATGCATATTTAAAGTTTGACGGAATGAAATCTCTTTTCTTCATTATACAAAAAATTACCTCCCCGAAAAACTAATTTTTAAGAATGTGAATTATGTTGTGCACTTACTAAAAGACATCAACCAAGTTTACCTTCCTTATTTTTTGAATTATCAAGACTGATATTGATAGCTTTAAATCCTTGTTTTTCAAAATAGTAACAGATGACTTGACAGATGACTTGGTTGATGTAAATTTAGTAAAAATGGCGGCTAATGAAAAAAAAAGAAAAAGTAAGGAAAGATTGCGTAAAAGTAAAAAAAACAAAGACTAGCATCACATAAAACAGGACTTGAATGTAACTGTAAAAGGTTGAAATGCTTCGAAATTGTTAAAACAGAAGATAGAATTTTTTGATTAAGTTATTTTAACTCTCTAGCCAGCAAGGATGCTCAAGATTCGTATCTTTCTAGTTTAATAACTTTAAATAATGTTTCAAGAAGAAGACCACAAAATATCGATTCGAAAGGTTATAATAGCAGTTACAAATATAAACTTTTTATTACAAATCAAGAGGTAATAACGAGTAAGAATTCGTTTGTTCATGTTTGCTTTTCTGCATTTACTTCAATCTTTTGGATAAAGAAGGGAAGATTGGAGACAATAAAAAGAAGTCTTTTAACCACAGACAAATTATAATTTTTTATTGATAGATTGTCATATGAATCTTATCGCAACATATTTAACACTAATTTTAACATTTCTTTTGGGTACCTTAGAGCTGACACTTGTTCTAAATGTGATGAGTTTAAAGTTAAAATCGAATCAATAAAAATTGAACTATCTCTTAATTCAGAGTGCAAAAAGGTTAAATAACAATTAGATGAGATAGAATTACAGAAAGAACAACACCACAAAGATGCCGAAACATTTTATGTTAGAAAACGAAATGCACAGTTTAAAGCATAAAGGGAACAAAGATTTGAGTCAATTGCTTTTGATTTCCAAAAAAATCTCAACTTACCAAATCTATCAACCAATGACTTTTACTACAGAAGAAAATTGGCATTTTATTCATTTAATATTCACGTGCTTTCAAGTAATGAAGTTTTTTTGTATTGTTATGATGAAACTATTGCTAGAAAAGGGGCTGACGAGGTACCGTCAGTGTTATATGATTTTTTTATGAAACATTTAGACAAAGAAATTCGATCTGTAAAGCTATTTTGTGATTCATGTGCTGGCCAAAACAAAAACTATACATTAATTCGTTTTATGGATTTCCTTATTCATGAAAAAAAAAGGTTTGACTTCATTAAAGTTATGTATCCAGAACGCGGACATTCTTATATGGGGTGTGATAAAGATATGGGGTTAATTAATTGCAAAACACCTGCATGTATTCCATCAGATTGGATTAACACGTTCAGAAATGCTCGTAAAAGACCCACTCCATTTCAAGTTGTAGAATTGATGCAAGATATGGTAAAGAATATAACTGATTTTTTAAGACCATTTTATAAGAACAAATGTTCAATTCCAACACGTCCTCTTCGTGAAATTTGTTTTAGAGGAGACTCAACTGGCATTATATTTCATCGTGATTCGTGGAATGGGTTATTATTAAAAACAAATTTAAAAAATAATAGGAAGATTGCTATAAAAGGTGAGATCCCGATTCTATATAATGCAAAACTTTGTATCTCCGAGGCAAAGTACAGAGACCTACAAGTATTAAAAAAGTTCACATCCAATACAGAGTTTTATGATTCTCTGCCTTACAATCAGGAGCTTGTTGAGACATTTTATGAAAATATTGGCTCTTAAGATGATGAATAAATAGACGCCTTTTTTCATTTGTTGTTTGACCTTTCGTTTTTCTTTTTTTGTTAATGTTTCTTGAAAGATTTTTAAAAGTTAATGTTTTTTCTTTCTCTGCATTTAAACTGAATCAATTTATAAAATTAATAATCACAAGATATTGAAGTATTGATATTAAGATAAAAATTGAGAATACACATAAATATTAGTTTTTTAAGTTACATTAACCCATAAAAATTTAAAACTCATTTATTATCAAGAAAGACTCCCTGCAATAAATACCTGTTTGTACATATAGTTTTGTGAAAGAAAAGTGACATCTGTATGGGCAAAGCTTTAAACCTTAGAATTAAAATGAAAAATTGCATTTTGTCATCGACAACAAAAAAGTATTTTTAATTAATACTGGCCCCAAGACTGTTTTAAGGTCGATACTAGATTCCAGTGGTGAAGTCGGTTGATAAAAAAGCTCCTGCCTGATTTTATTTACAAGCTAATATAAAATAGTTAATAATTTAACTTTTCACTTGATCTAAAAACTAAAAAAAGACATTATACCGGGGAAAAAACGGCAGTCCAAAAAAAACTTCACTAAAAAAAGAAAGTCTAAAATGAAAATTATTGCACTTAAATTGAAAGTATAACTTTAATTGCATACAAAAATGGTTATTTTTGCAATATATTTTAAAAAGCCACACATTTTTTCTAAAAATTTAAAACCTATATAGGATTAAAAGTTTAATAATGAAATATCTCAAAAAGAAAAAATGTGACCCTGCCGTTTCTTCCCGTGTAGTCTTCATATATATATATATATATATATATATATATATATATATATATATATATATATATATATATATATATATATATATATATATACATATATATATATATATATACAGTATTGGACAAAACGTTTGCAACCAAATAATGCTAATTTAGTTTATATTAAATAATTGAGGTAACATTTCATCTTTCAGGATATTTTTATACATGAAACGGTGCATTATTCCATCGTTTCGATGTATTGGACCTAGACCGTTAGCACAAAAACACCTCCAGATCATTACATTGCTTCCACCATGCTTCACGGTCTTATGGCAGTAACGTAAATCGAGGCGTTTTCCGGATGGTCGACGTCCACGGCAAATGCCATCGCTCCCAATGATGTTGAACTTCAATTCATCACTAAACAGGACAGTTCGCCATTTCTGCACATTCCAGTCAATATGAGATGTAGCAAACATGAGTCTTTTCTTCTGGCTTTATAGTGAAATCAGCGGTTTCTTTGCAGGGCTTCGAGAAAACAATCCGGCTTCAACAGCACGTCGTCTGATTGTTCGGTCCGATACAGGCAGCTCTAATTGCTTTTGTATCTCGACTGATGATATCCAGGGATCCTTCTTGACAGATCTGACGATCATAGAATTCACTCTAGAAGTGGTGGAACGCGGTCTTCCATCTTTGTTATCTGCTGCCAACTTCCCCGTAGAACGATATTTGGAACATAGTCTTGATACGGTCAATTTTTTCACGCGATATTTATCACAAATACTTTTTTATGACATTCCACTTACGTAATCGCCAATAGTTTTCTTTCTTAGTTCCAATCCAAGACTGTCGGGAGCCATTTTTGCACTTGAAGCCATAAAAATATTTTTGGATGCTTTCAGATGCTTCTTCTGGAAACTTCTGGAAGCTTCTGCATTCTTTGGAAACTTCAGGAAACTTCTGGATACTTCCTTTAATTATTAAAAAACTTCCGTGACGCTGACACGGACCAGACTTAAGAAAATAAAACAAACCAAAAAAGTTGCACTTGTTTTGTCCGCTGCAAATGGCACTTGTCAACGAAATTCTGCCTATGTGATGTCACCTGTCAGCTGATTGCTCATGTCATGGCATGCTATGACTCCAGAGTCCTGAACTGTTTGCTGTGGTAGTATAGTTCGTTTCATTTTTAAGACATGAAAAATTAGGAACACTTTTTAGCATTGTTCCATGTTCGTTGCAAATGCTTTGTCCAATACTGTATATATATATATATATATATATATATATATACACCTTTTTTTTAAATTCAGCAATATTCCTGGAGTTAAAATATTTCAATATCGAGCCCCTCTTTTTTATGACAACGAGCAGGATTTCTAAAACAGTCTTCACATATCTACAGTACACCCAATGCTGCACTGTTGCCGCATTAGGTTCTGCATATTGGACCGATTTGACTGGTAATAATAAATATTTTAAAGACAATTAAAAAAAAAAAAATTAAAAATATGACTTGGTAGTTAAATATTGTTACATTTACCAATACTGTTATAAGTAAAAGAGTAAAAAAAAATACAAATTCACTTTTAAGTTTATAAAAACATTTTTTTTTGTTCAAAATGAAATTAGAACTGATTTAAGTTTTAATTCGATCTCTTATTAACATGATTTACAAAAAGCTTTTTAAAATATCATAAAAAAATAAAAGTGTTATCAAAAACAGAATATAGAGTATCGTCGTTGTCGCAAACAAAATGAGTAAGTCCAAAAAAAAAATTTTTACAGGACATAAAAAAAATTATTTGGCAATATCATGTAATCAGCTATAAATCTTTGTAAATTCAATAATCTTGTAACATATAATTAAGCAATTTTTAATATAATTACGCAATTTTCTTAAAGTTTAGATGTTATTTTGTAAATTTTGGACATAAGTGATTAGCCTAAATTGTTTTGACTTAAGTGATTTGCTTTCGACAACAACGATATATGACATATGCTTTGCAGTTACTCGCTAACAATGGTTTCTAAGAAAATACTGTCGTCAACAAGATATTTAGGTGAAAATATATGTTCTTTTGGAAAAAATAATGGACAGCCAGCAGGAGTATTCATGTCTTTAACTGGTCGTTGAAAACTTGAAGTATTAATATCTGGTTTAAATGATTCTTCGTGACGTTCCTTTTGATTTAAAACATTTAGTAATCTAAAAGTGACTCTCTTCTTAAAAGGCCATTCTAAAAGCTGATCATACTCTGATCTCATAACCACAAAGAAAAGAGATGTGTGTTTTTGCGCCGCTTCCATCACTATTTAGATAAAGTCTATAATAAGTTAAAAAAAAAAAAATTACTTCGGCATATCCTTTACAAACACCAAAAACGAATGAAAGTTCACTGTAAGTCAAAACGACAATTGAAAACTAAAAGTTGAAACATACCGATGAATTTAATTGTTTTCAAGCTAACATTATATAATTAATTTAATATATTTAATATATAAACGTAAATAAAAGTTACAATTATCAAAATGACTTTCTTGCTTTACATTACGCTAAAAATCATTACACTTACAAAATAAATAAAAATAATAATGCGTAGGTATCGAAATCATTGTTATTTTTAAAAGTTAATTAAACTTGCCTTGAATTCATAACAACATCCAAACTTTTGAGTTACATGGTTTTTTTTTCTTTAGGCAAACAGTGCTGCTGCTCTTAATTTCATTTAAAATCCTCCTATCACTATATGATGACCGTTACAACGGTAAAGAAATTGCAGGAGACTAATGAGAACTTGAAATCAGAATTGCAGATACAGAAAGAATCCTCTGAGCAACACTCATTAAAGTACCAAAGTTTACGTAAAGAAATTGAAAAAGTGAAAGCTGATTTTAAAAAATGTCAAAAAAATAATAACAACTTATCTTTAGCTGAAGAACCAGTGACCAAGGATCAACTTACGAAGTTTGAAAAACTGGTAAATAAATATAAAAAAAAAATCGATGAACTGCTTTTAAAAAAGACAAATATAGAAGACTTCCGTAACTTAGTGTTAAAGACTGAAAAGATATCCAGTATTGCAAAGAAAATTTAAATAACTAACGGAATATCAGGTGAAAGCTTGTCCGATATTGATCTTAAGCTGCAGATTCTCGAAAATACATGACATAATGGCAGATATTTGTAGAGAATCAATAACTTTCGTTTTCGTTTAAGGCAGGCTGAAGAGGGGAAATGTCTGGCCATTCATAGTGCTCCTTCATTTACTGGTCGCGGAGGGTATAAGTTTTGCAGCAGGTGGGTTATTTACTTGAGGAGGAAGTATATTTTTTTGTCAAGATTTCTCAGTAAAGATTGTCAGTAATGTATCATACCATAACTTAGAGAAAAATAGTTAAACATTTGAGTGTATATAGCTTGAAAACAATTAAATTCATCGGTATGTTTCAACTTTTAGTTTTCAATTGTCGTTTTGACTTACAGTGAACTTTCATTCGTTTTTGGTGTTTGTAAAGGATATGCCGAAGTAATTTTTTTTTTTTTAACTTATTATAGACTTTATCTAAATAGTGATGGAAGCGGCGCAAAAACACACATCTCTTTTCTTTGTGGTTATGAGATCAGAGTATGATCAGCTTTTAGAATGGCCTTTTAAGAAGAGAGTCACTTTTAGATTACTAAATGTTTTAAATCAAAAGGAACGTCACGAAGAATCATTTAAACCAGATATTAATACTTCAAGTTTTCAACGACCAGTTAAAGACATGAATACTCCTGCTGGCTGTCCATTATTTTTTCCAAAAGAACATATATTTTCACCTAAATATCTTGTTGACGACAGTATTTTCTTAGAAACCATTGTTAGCGAGTAACTGCAAAGCATATGTCATATATCGTTGTTGTCGAAAGCAAATCACTTAAGTCAAAACAATTTAGGCTAATCACTTATGTCCAAAATTTACAAAATAACATCTAAACTTTAAGAAAATTGCGTAATTATATTAAAAATTGCTTAATTATATGTTACAAGATTATTGAATTTACAAAGATTTATAGCTGATTACATGATATTGCCAAATAATTTTTTTTATGTCCTGTAAAAATTTTTTTTTTGGACTTACTCATTTTGTTTGCGACAACGACGATACTCTATATTCTGTTTTTGATAACACTTTTATTTTTTTATGATATTTTAAAAAGCTTTTTGTAAATCATGTTAATAAGAGATCGAATTAAAACTTAAATCAGTTCTAATTTCATTTTGAACAAAAAAAAATGTTTTTATAAACTTAAAAGTGAATTTGTATTTTTTTTTACTCTTTTACTTATAACAGTATTGGTAAATGTAACAATATTTAACTACCAAGTCATATTTTTAATTTTTTTTTTTTTAATTGTCTTTAAAATATTTATTATTACCAGTCAAATCGGTCCAATATGCAGAACCTAATGCGGCAACAGTGCAGCATTGGGTGTACTGTAGATATGTGAAGACTGTTTTAGAAATCCTGCTCGTTGTCATAAAAAAGAGGGGCTCGATATTGAAATATTTTAACTCCAGGAATATTGCTGAATTTAAAAAAAAGGTGTATATATATATATATATATATATATATATACAGTATTGGACAAAGCATTTGCAACGAACATGGAACAATGCTAAAAAGTGTTCCTAATTTTTCATGTCTTAAAAATGAAACGAACTATACTACCACAGCAAACAGTTCAGGACTCTGGAGTCATAGCATGCCATGACATGAGCAATCAGCTGACAGGTGACATCACATAGGCAGAATTTCGTTGACAAGTGCCATTTGCAGCGGACAAAACAAGTGCAACTTTTTTGGTTTGTTTTATTTTCTTAAGTCTGGTCCGTGTCAGCGTCACGGAAGTTTTTTAATAATTAAAGGAAGTATCCAGAAGTTTCCTGAAGTTTCCAAAGAATGCAGAAGCTTCCAGAAGTTTCCAGAAGAAGCATCTGAAAGCATCCAAAAATATTTTTATGGCTTCAAGTGCAAAAATGGCTCCCGACAGTCTTGGATTGGAACTAAGAAAGAAAACTATTGGCGATTACGTAAGTGGAATGTCATAAAAAAGTATTTGTGATAAATATCGCGTGAAAAAATTGACCGTATCAAGACTATGTTCCAAATATCGTTCTACGGGGAAGTTGGCAGCAGATAACAAAGATGGAAGACCGCGTTCCACCACTTCTAGAGTGAATTCTATGATCGTCAGATCTGTCAAGAAGGATCCCTGGATATCATCAGTCGAGATACAAAAGCAATTAGAGCTGCCTGTATCGGACCGAACAATCAGACGACGTGCTGTTGAAGCCGGATTGTTTTCTCGAAGCCCTGCAAAGAAACCGCTGATTTCACTATAAAGCCAGAAGAAAAGACTCATGTTTGCTACATCTCATATTGACTGGAATGTGCAGAAATGGCGAACTGTCCTGTTTAGTGATGAATTGAAGTTCAACATCATTGGGAGCGATGGCATTTGCCGTGGACGTCGACCATCCGGAAAACGCCTCGATTTACGTTACTGCCATAAGACCGTGAAGCATGGTGGAAGCAATGTAATGATCTGGAGGTGTTTTTGTGCTAACGGTCTAGGTCCAATACATCGAAACGATGGAATAATGCACCGTTTCATGTATAAAAATATCCTGAAAGATGAAATGTTACCTCAATTATTTAATATAAACTAAATTAGCATTATTTGGTTGCAAACGTTTTGTCCAATACTGTATATATATATATATATATGTATATATATATATATATATATATATATATATATATATATATATATATATATATATATGAAGACTACACGGGAAGAAACGGCAGGGTCACATTTTTTCTTTTTGAGATATTTCATTATTAAACTTTTAATCCTATATAGGTTTTAAATTTTTAGAAAAAATGTGTGGCTTTTTAAAATATATTGCAAAAATAACCATTTTTGTATGCAATTAAAGTTATACTTTCAATTTAAGTGCAATAATTTTCATTTTAGACTTTCTTTTTTTAGTGAAGTTTTTTTTGGACTGCCGTTTTTTCCCCGGTATAATGTCTTTTTTTAGTTTTTAGATCAAGTGAAAAGTTAAATTATTAACTATTTTATATTAGCTTGTAAATAAAATCAGGCAGGAGCTTTTTTATCAACCGACTTCACCACTGGAATCTAGTATCGACCTTAAAACAGTCTTGGGGCCAGTATTAATTAAAAATACTTTTTTGTTGTCGATGACAAAATGCAATTTTTCATTTTAATTCTAAGGTTTAAAGCTTTGCCCATACAGATGTCACTTTTCTTTCACAAAACTATATGTACAAACAGGTATTTATTGCAGGGAGTCTTTCTTGATAATAAATGAGTTTTAAATTTTTATGGGTTAATGTAACTTAAAAAACTAATATTTATGTGTATTCTCAATTTTTATCTTAATATCAATACTTCAATATCTTGTGATTATTAATTTTATAAATTGATTCAGTTTAAATGCAGAGAAAGAAAAAACATTAACTTTTAAAAATCTTTCAAGAAACATTAACAAAAAAAGAAAAACGAAAGGTCAAACAACAAATGAAAAAAGGCGTCTATTTATTCATCATCTTAAGAGCCAATATTTTCATAAAATGTCTCAACAAGCTCCTGATTGTAAGGCAGAGAATCATAAAACTCTGTATTGGATGTGAACTTTTTTAATACTTGTAGGTCTCTGTACTTTGCCTCGGAGATACAAAGTTTTGCATTATATAGAATCGGGATCTCACCTTTTATAGCAATCTTCCTATTATTTTTTAAATTTGTTTTTAATAATAACCCATTCCACGAATCACGATGAAATATAATGCCAGTTGAGTCTCCTCTAAAACAAATTTCACGAAGAGGACGTGTTGGAATTGAACATTTGTTCTTATAAAATGGTCTTAAAAAATCAGTTATATTCTTTACCATATCTTGCATCAATTCTACAACTTGAAATGGAGTGGGTCTTTTACGAGCATTTCTGAACGTGTTAATCCAATCTGATGGAATACATGCAGGTGTTTTGCAATTAATTAACCCCATATCTTTATCACACCCCATATAAGAATGTCCGCGTTCTGGATACATAACTTTAATGAAGTCAAACCTTTTTTTTTCATGAATAAGGAAATCCATAAAACGAATTAATGTATAGTTTTTGTTTTGGCCAGCACATGAATCACAAAATAGCTTTACAGATCGAATTTCTTTGTCTAAATGTTTCATAAAAAAATCATATAACACTGACGGTACCTCGTCAGCCCCTTTTCTAGCAATAGTTTCATCATAACAATACAAAAAAACTTCATTACTTGAAAGCACGTGAATATTAAATGAATAAAATGCCAATTTTCTTCTGTAGTAAAAGTCATTGGTTGATAGATTTGGTAAGTTGAGATTTTTTTGGAAATCAAAAGCAATTGACTCAAATCTTTGTTCCCTTTATGCTTTAAACTGTGCATTTCGTTTTCTAACATAAAATGTTTCGGCATCTTTGTGGTGTTGTTCTTTCTGTAATTCTATCTCATCTAATTGTTATTTAACCTTTTTGCACTCTGAATTAAGAGATAGTTCAATTTTTATTGATTCGATTTTAACTTTAAACTCATCACATTTAGAACAAGTGTCAGCTCTAAGGTACCCAAAAGAAATGTTAAAATTAGTGTTAAATATGTTGCGATAAGATTCATATGACAATCTATCAATAAAAAATTATAATTTGTCTGTGGTTAAAAGACTTCTTTTTATTGTCTCCAATCTTCCCTTCTTTATCCAAAAGATTGAAGTAAATGCAGAAAAGCAAACATGAACAAACGAATTCTTACTCGTTATTACCTCTTGATTTGTAATAAAAAGTTTATATTTGTAACTGCTATTATAACCTTTCGAATCGATATTTTGTGGTCTTCTTCTTGAAACATTATTTAAAGTTATTAAACTAGAAAGATACGAATCTTGAGCATCCTTGCTGGCTAGAGAGTTAAAATAACTTAATCAAAAAATTCTATCTTCTGTTTTAACAATTTCGAAGCATTTCAACCTTTTACAGTTACATTCAAGTCCTGTTTTATGTGATGCTAGTCTTTGTTTTTTTTACTTTTACGCAATCTTTCCTTACTTTTTCTTTTTTTTTCATTAGCCGCCATTTTTACTAAATTTACATCAACCAAGTCATCTGTCAAGTCATCTGTTACTATTTTGAAAAACAAGGATTTAAAGCTATCAATATCAGTCTTGATAATTCAAAAAATAAGGAAGGTAAACTTGGTTGATGTCTTTTAGTAAGTGCACAACATAATTCACATTCTTAAAAATTAGTTTTTCGGGGAGGTAATTTTTTGTATAATGAAGAAAAGAGATTTCATTCCGTCAAACTTTAAATATGCATCAAATTGTTTATTTGATTTGAATTCAAATACAAACTATGCTATTGTGGTTAATAATGCTAGAATGTGTAAAAAGTCAAAATTTTCAAAATGTGACCCTGCCGTTTCTTCCCCGTGGAGTCTTCATACATATATATATATATATATATATATATATATATATATATATATATATATATATATATATATATATATATATATATATATATATATATATATATATATATATATATATATATATATATATATATATATATATTTATATATAACAATTTGTCACAATTTTAAAGAATTTATCAAAGCCAATTTATGACAAAACGTTAGAATAACTAAGTATTTAATATTAACATAATACGATTTACCAGCTATAAATAAACTAATTTTTATATGACAAAAACAAACGGGTTATTATATGCTTTTTATGACAAATGAAATTAATATACGAAATATCAAAAACAAAAGCACGATATATCTGGTCGCATTTCGGAAGATAATTATAAATTTGATTGACTTTAATTTGAATGAAAAAGCCCATTAGTAAATACACCTATAAAAAAACAATTCACTGTGGAATATATATTATGGAGCTTAAAGAGTAGTCAATGGAAAAAATGGAGACATCGGAAAAAACATAAAAAAAGTTCACAAAAATAAGGCTGGTGAATGAAGGACCTAGGAATTGAATGAAACATAACCTTGACAAAAATTTTTACTTAAGCATTTTTAATTTTCGCTATACTTTTTTTAGTCATTTTAAAATTTTCCTTACAGGTCTATTCTAGAATTGACAGACTTTGCTTATACAAAAAAATATTTCTATTGAAAATCAAAAGATAAAGTTGACTGTAAGTTTAAAAAATTAGAAGAGAAAGGAAAAGTAAATATCAATACCATTTTCATAATAAAAATCAGACAAAACAAGAAGCCAAAACAAGAAATCACACAAAAAACTGTTAAAGTAAAGAAAAAATACAACTGCTGTCAATGAAAAAAAGGTATGAAAAGTTTTTATCTATAGATTTTATAGTTGTTAAGATTATATTTTCTTACTTAAGCTTAGATATATAATAAACTAATAATTAGTAAAGTTAATATAATATTTTCCTTCTTAGATAATATACCTATATATACATATTATACATTTTCTTTTTTTTTTCTTGATTTTCTTTTTCATGCTACTCAGATTTCTTTTTCTTTTTCTTTTTCTTTTTCTGTAACTTTTTGATGATGGTAAAGAAACAAACCTGTGGCCTTAAAGCGGTAGCTAAAAATCACTAAGCTACCCAATGTGATCTCTATGACAATTGGATACACATAAAATGTAATCGAGTTGACAAGCTGACATATGAAAAAATCAAAACTTTAAACCGCTGGTACTGTCTAATCTGTACAAAAACATTTATCTAATATTTCTGATCTTGAGTTGTCTACCACACTTGCAGGAAAGTCAATGAAATTTAACCCCGTTAAAAATCTATCTGATGATCCAGGTTTGAAACACTTTTTGGGGACCTCAATGACTTGTCTTACACTCCAATCAACTGCAAATATGTAGATGTTCCTACGTACAATGAGTTATCCCGAAATTCTGTAAGTTATCTTCGTATACATATATCTTCACTACCATATTATATTGACGATTGTAAAACACTATTAGCATCTTTTAACAATATGTCTGATATTATTGGGATAACTGAATCTAACCTACATGATAAAGATATATCTGTAACTAATGTTGATTTAGACGGATATGTATTTGTTCACACGCCAACTAAAGCTAAAAAGGGTGGTGCTTTGATGTATATTAAGTCTAGTTTAAACTTTAAAATTAGAGCTGACTTGCTCCTGGTTAATAGTAAACAACTCGAATCTATATTTGTTGAAATTATAAATACTAAAAAAAGCAATTTAATTGTTGGTTGTTTATACCGTCATTCAACAATGTATCCATCTGAATTTGTTGATCATTTCCTAATTCTATTCTTGAAAAAATTAACATAGATAAAAAAAAGTTTATCTTAATGGGAGATTTCAACTTTGACTTACTCAAACAAAACACATCCAATGAATTTTCACATTTTTTAGAATCAATGGTTTCGAATTCTCTTTTTCCTTTTATTATCCAGCCTACAATCATAAATACTCATTCTGAAAGAGTAATTAATAACATTTTTTAAAAATTTTATTCATCTGGTATAATCTAAGGCAATCTTACCGCTTCAATATTTGATCATCTT
This sequence comes from Hydra viridissima, assembly GCF_058129835.1. Lineage (NCBI taxonomy): Eukaryota > Metazoa > Cnidaria > Hydrozoa > Anthoathecata > Hydridae > Hydra > Hydra viridissima. The sequence goes on along the minus strand of NW_028324307.1, from coordinate 18,100,150 downwards.
GCTCAGTTTATAATTATGCCGCATTCCAAAACACAAACTTCACCTTAACCAATTTTTAGGAAGTGCTTTAAAAACTTTATAAAAGCTGAATTTATCCAGCGGCCTATCCTATAAAGCTGAAAAATACGAAATTTACGCAAAAAAGCAGCTTTTATCTTACGCAAAAAAAATTTCCGCGAGCTTCAATCCTAAAAACAAAATTACGCAGAATTTTTGAGTAAATTACTCAAAGTTTCTCACGCAAATAAAACTGCTTCAAATTCTAAATATCGTGTAATAGCGCAAAATTTTAACCAAAGAATGATTTTGAAAAGTGACTTGTGCAAAGGCTCGTGATTATTTCTTCAAACCACAGATGTCTACTTTTATAAACAAAAAGTTTTGTCCTCGAAAAGCATAGAGCTACATAGTTTCACTTAATATTAAGTGTTTCAACAATAATTTTGACATTTTTCTAAAAGTAAGCATTGGGTGAGAAGCATTATTTAACTTTGAAATATTTAAAAATCCATCAACTTGAAGTAGCAACTTTTATCAAAACGGTAAGTTTGTAGTACAGCAAACTCACGATTGATTGCAATATAAGACATAAAAGACCTAACAAAAGGTGCCCGTTACTCTACAAAACAAAGGGTTGAAAGCTGTTGAATTTACAAAAATGAATAAAAAAACGTTTATTACAAAACACTTTAAGCATTCAACCCCTTGTTTTGTAGAATGACAAATACCTATTCAAACACTGTGATTATGTGGTGATCGGAAGAAATTATTTTGTTGTAATTTTGCATATGAAGGGACATGCCGATCCTATAATCATGCGTGATTGTGATGTCTGGGAGTTTTTATGTGCCAAATTACAATAAGTGTGCCATAACAGCACATTTATGGCAACTATTAAAAACTAATTTATCTATTTTTAACAACTTTAACTTGTATAAATAGAGTAAAGATTTTGTTAGTAACATGTTGATTTAAAAGTAACATATGTATATGGTGTTGATCTTCAAAATATATTATTTGTGTTCACCTTTAGATCATATGGTTTTTAGCTATATGTAAACTTATATAAAAGGAGCAAATGAGCTAAAGAAAAGTGTTATAACTTTTCCAACATTAGTGGGGAAGAGGTTAAATATTCATTAAATAACAAACTTTTTTTTGTTTACTGCATGGAAATTTAGATTGCGATGTAATAAGTAGGGTAAAAGCATTTACTGGAAAAATTGTTTTATTGTTTCATTTTAGATAACTTAAGCAATTTAATAATCTTACTAATATTAGTTACAATCTTTTAAATTTAAAAATAAATTGCATTACTTCCAAATTGGAAAAAAACAGCAAAAATAAAATTACTATTATCATAAGCATAGATTAAACCATGTTTCAACTTGGCATTAAAAAAATCCAATTTGTAAAGTTTGTTATTTAGCAAAAGCACAGTCTCTTATCCACAAATGGTGGATATTTCATAAACTGGCAAATTTTAATGCAAACACACTAAATTTTATCTATGTTTATATGTACTTACTCGATTAAATCTTCATCATTGTAACAGATCTGAAATTTCTAAAACGTTCAATAAGTATTTAGTATTCTAAAAATGGCAGATTATTCATCAGATGAAGATTTAGAAATGGGAATGTTTGAGGAACTAGAATTACAAGAGCGACAGCCTCGTCAGTTCAATTAAAGAAAATTTGATGAAAATATTGACGACAAGACTTTTCGTAAACGTTACAGAGTTCCTCGACAAATTATAAATTTACTGGAGGAAGAACTGAAAGATCATTTAAAGCCTAAAACTGGTCGAAACAAGAGCCTGTCAGCCAGAGATCAAATCAAAGTTTTTCTAAATTTTTTTGGGACCAATACATTCTATCATGCTGTCTGAGACTGTTACAAGATTAGTACTGATACTGTGTTTAGGTGAAATGTATTTGTTAGTTATTTATATATACTAAAGTTTATGTAATAAAATTATGTTTAAAAATTCAATTTTTAAAAAGAAATTTTGGTTTGATATTATTGAGCTTGTATAATAACTTTTACAATAGAGTGGTAAGACAATTGCTAAAACTCCCAGCCATCATGATGGCTTGATAAGATAATAACTTGTTAACAAGCCAATATTTACTTGGTAAAATCTGTACAAACAATTTTTTCTATAAAGTTATAATTGAACCATGTATCAAGTTCAATTCTTGATCAACATTTTCTGACATGCAAATAATTTTATCTTTTCCAGGATTGTGCATAATGTTTGTGATGTAATCTTTGACTTGAGAGAAAAAGACATTCATTGGCCTAAAAGTTCTTGTGGACTTGCACAGAAATTTATTGAGATTGCGAGGATGCCAAGTGTGTGTGGTTATGTTGATGGCACTCATGTACTGGTAAATCCTACAAGTGCTGATGAAGCTTCTTTTGTGAACAGGCACCATACACACAGCTTAAATCTCATGGCAGTTTGTGGAGCAGAACTTCAGTTCTTTTATGTTTCATCCAAGGCACCAGGACGTTGGCATGATTCAAGAGTAAGTATAGGTCTATTTGCATAAATCTGGTGGTGCCTACCTGCTTAAAGTTGTAATGTCCTGGATTTTGAAAGTCTAAAAATTTCTTTACTTTGTTAAATCAGAATAAATTTGTTTTGGCGAAAAATGACACATAAAACTTAATCTAATCTTACCTTACAGCAAGGTATGTTTTTATAAACTACAAAATAATTTTGAATGCTCGTATCTCTGACAACTCTGCAGCTACAGAGGTCCATCTTACCATTTTGATATAGGTTGATATAGGTTTTTAATATAGGTTGTGCCTTCCTTTTTGAGTGATGGCACCAAATGTTTCTCAAAAATATGGGCCCAATCTATTCCATGTCTGATTTATTTGAAATCAGCAGGCTTTCAGTTTTCCAAAATGGTATGTTGGACCTCTGTAGCTGCAAAGTTTGCAAAGTAATGAGCTTTGAAGTTGACAAAATCTTTTTTGATTTGTTATTTAGACAAAAATTTATTTATCTGTATTTAATTTGTTCAGTTTCATTTATTTTGTTCCACTTCACATAAAGGAAGTAAACAAAATATAAAAAATAGAAAATGTAAGTTTTTGTTGACTTAAATTTTTCAAATTAAGAATTGAAAATATTAAAACATTTTTAAATGAAATAGTTTTAGTTAAAACTTTGAAATAGTTTAGCCCAATAGGCGTCCATCTTTCTACAAAACATTGGGTTGAAGACTAGAGTGTAATGACTTATTTTATTCGTCTTTGAAAATACTTCAGCTTTCAATCCTTTTGTTTTGTAGAGTGACTGATGCCTATTAAAGCACATAGATATATGAAATTCAAAATTCTTCAGTAAACTTATGTTTTGAGAAACTGGGTATCCACTTGTTTAAAAATGCTGTTATACTCCAATACAGCCATAAAAAGTGTTTTACAATAATTTAACCATATAGCATAATGAAAGTGATTGTTACTAAGGATCCCAATACAAATTTGGTGAGGTTTTAGTCAAGGTGTCTCTTAAGCTTTGACATAAGTTTAATTTTTTTTTCAAATATTAATATAATAAGCTGTTCCAAGTTTGTACAGAGTAATTTACAAGAATATTTGAAGTAATGTTAATATTTTAGGTACTTCGAGAATACACACTTTAGAATGTCTTTGAATCTGGTAAGCAGCCTTTCCCAGATTGTGTGATTTTAGGGGACAGCTTCTATCCTAATAATGATTGGCTAATTTCTGCTTTCCCTGGTGCAGTAAATGGACCTCAATCAAGATATAAACAAGCTCACATTTCCACAAGAAATTGTATTGAACGAGCATTTGGAATTGTTAAGCAACATTTCAATGCATTGAGCACTGGACTTCGCGTTAAAAATATGGACTTTGCTGCAAAACTTGTCCAGTGTGTATTTAATCTTCACAATATGTGTATTGCTGTAGGAGATGATGGTGCTAATTTTCAGAAAGATGAAGGTGTTCAGGCCAATGCTGTTCAAGAGGCTCCTGTTCCAATGCCACAGAATGAGAACTGTCATCAGCAAATTCTTCAAACTTTTTTGTTATTATTTAAATTAGTATTAAATGAATAATTCAAATAGGTGTCTAAATGTTGAAAGACTTTTAAGTAAGCACTAGTATTTTCTTTCACTTTATAACAACCATTACTGTATGTAATTTTTATTATATATGGTCAACCAAAATGCTAGTGCTAATTGCCTCCTTGAGGCAAAAATTTGTAAATGATCAAAATTGCTAAGAACCCTTAAACGATTAAGAATGTTTGTTTAGGATGTTAACATAAGGTGCGTTCATATAAACAAAATGGTCAGAAAAGGCAAATGCCATTTTACTTCTGTTCAAAAGTAAAATTTTATTTTATCTCATTACGATAAAAAAAGCTATTAAGCAAATTTGTCATCGACCGAAATTTGTTTGTCATCTTCATAAATAAAATTTAGTTTTAATTAATAAAAATTGAGCATTATAAATCACTGAGTACACGAACTTTTGTACATCTAAATGTAAGAAACGCAGACCCATTTTTTGGTACAAAACGTAAGCAAGGAATATAAGACATTTAATGTAAATATAAAACCTTTTTTTTCGTACTCTCAAATCTCTGAAACAATGATATGAAATTTGTTTACAAAACACAAATAAATAAAAAAAACTTTTCTCCGAGGTATATTCCTTGTTTACCTTTTGTGTGCAGAAAAAGCTAAAATTTCTCTTTTTACACAAAAATTACTCATTTCACGGCGAATTAGAAAAATCCGCAAATACTCATTTTTAATCGGATTTTAGTTTTGAAAATTGCGTAATTACGCAAAATTTTAACTTACGCAAAAAATTGTCCGAATTTACTAATTTTTTTGCGTTTTGCTTAACAAGCTTTATAGGATAGGCCCCAGGATATTTCAATTGGTGAATGGGATTACTTTATAAAAGAAGAAAATGATGTCAATTATTCCAATAAAAAGTTAATCGAAATTTTCGATTGTATTTTGAGCAAACATGCCCCATACAAAAAATTGACAAAAGATCAATTAACTAGTAATAATAAACCTTGTTGAACAAAAGGCATCCATATTTAATAACAATTAAAAATAAACTTCATAAAAATTTTTAAAAATAAAAGACTGTATAAAGAAAAGTTTACTTTTTATAAAGTTTAAACAATATCGTAATAGTATAAGCAATCTTATAAAGTTTAGCAAAAAGGAATATTACACAAACATTTTTAGACACAATATCATTAATATAAAAAAACACTTGGAAAGGTATAAAAGAGTTGATTAGTGTAAAGCCAAATAAAAGTTACTCCCTAACAAGCTAACTGATTACCAACAAATGCGAAACTAATCCTAAAGCTATCTCTAATCATTTTAATAACTTCTTTACTACGATTGCTTCAAAATTCTTCAATGGAATTCCAAATTCTAGATTCATCTTTCAAAAGTATCTGACCAATCCTAACAGTAACTCTTTTTATGTGCAACCAATAACTGAAGAGGAAACCCTCGACTACATAAATTCCACTATCACAGAAGGTAAGAGTGTTGGACCGAACAGCCTTCCAACAAAGCTTCTTAAACTGGATCAAAAATTCTATGCAAACCACTAAGTATCATTTTAAATAATTCATTTTGCAAACGAATATTTCCTGATGTCTTTAAGCTGGCCCATGTTATTCCAATCCACTAAAAAGGATCTACGGTTGACTGCACCAACTATCGTCTGGTTTCTCTTCTTTCTAATAAAAGCAAAATTTTTGAAAAAGATATGTATAATAAGTTATACGACTTCCTAAACCAAAATCAATGGTTATATAAACACCAGTTTGGTTTTCGTGAAAGCATTCTACAGCTCACGCTCTAATCGAAATTACAGAAAGCAAAAGAGTTGCTCATGATAATTGAAACTTTGCTTGTGGGTTTTTCATTGGTTTACAAAAAGCCTTTGACACCGTAGACCATAACATTCTCCTATCAAAGTTAACTATTAAGGTGTATGCGGCATACCCTTGCAATGGTTTAAATCAAACCAATCGTCAACAGTTTGTTACTTTAAATGGCACCTTCTCAGACATTAAAAGCGTTTGCATTGGTATTCCTCAGGGATCCATATTAGGTCCTCTTGTCTTTATTATTTACATCAATGATCTTAATCTTTATTCAAACATTCAAATACGTATCACTTCGCTGATGATACAAATCTTCAATTAACGACAAGCTCCGTCAAAAAACTAAATATATATATTAATGAGGATATGGCCAGTCTTGTTCAATGGCTCCGAGCAAATAAAATCTCATTGAATACTAAAATAACAGAAATAGTAATATTTAAGACGCAATATATTAACTTTTCTAAAAAAACTAACAAAAATCTTCCAAAATACTTGAACTTTAGGATAAGTGGCCAAAAGCTGCCTTTGCCTAACCCTAACATAACTAATCTTGGTGTTGTGATAGATGAGAAACTTTCATTTAAAACACATAAATAATTTTTCTCTCAAATTAAGCCGTTCCAACGGCATGCTAGCAAAAATTCGACACTACATTAATTTTGAAACATTACTAACTACATATCACTCAGTTTTTGGTTTACAATATGCATACCAAGTTTGGGGACAATATAAAACCGTCTGTCTTTCTAAAATCCTTTTTCCTTCAAAATAGAGCAATACGAATAATTAATTTCTCCCAAAGAAACTTCTCAACTGACATCCTGTTTCTTACATCCAAAGTTCTTCGTTTCTATGATTTAAACCAGTTTCTAACTAGTTCATTTGAATCGGATCAACAACACGGTCTCCTTCCTTCCATATTTCGTAACCACTTTAATAGTAGGACAACGTGTGGCTGGAGTGAGGCAAGGGAATGTCGAAAATTCTTAAGTTTGAGAGGATCCAGCGAGTATAGAAAGAAAATCGAACATTCACGTGCGTTTGTTTCGTTTTTTTTGTTTTCCCTTCTTGATGGCACAAAACAGAAGCAAACAAAACCTTTCGGCTCGCTCTGAACTAAAGGTTTGTTGGTTTCTGCACAACAACAAAAGTCCTTCTGTCCCTCCGAAGCAGTTGCTCCTCTGTCCAAAGGCAGATCCTCTTTGCAATCGATCTTGTCTGAATGCAGCTCTCAAAACGATCACTCTCGAAAACGTCTCCTTTTTCCTAAAGGTTTTTCCCTGATTTTTATTCCTACCTTTGCTATCCCTTTTGTTGCTGTTAGTGCCATTGACACTTACCTCAGTAATGTTGTTGTTGTTGCTATTGTTATACTGCAATGAGGGTTGTTACTGGTCACCATCTTTGCTTGCTATACTTGTTTTTTTTGTCAACACTCTCTGAGTCAGCAAATTTTTTGCTGTTGTTGTTTTTATGCTTGCAATGATGAGAGTTGTTACTGTTCAGCCACTTTGCTTGTTTTGTTTGTTTTTGTTTTTTCATCAATACCCTCTGAATCAGTGATGCTGTTGCTGTTGTTGTCATTGTAATTGCAATGATGAGAGTTGTTACTGTTCACCAACTTTGCTTGTTTTTTATTCTATTTTATTTTATCAACACTCTCTTAGTCGGTGATGCTGTTGCCGATGCTTCAGATGTTGTTGTTATTATGCTTGCAATGAGAGTTGTTACTGTTGTAGTTATGCTTGTCATTTTTCCTTGTAAGCAAGTTCTTATCACCCTCTCTTTCCTCTTCTCGACACAGTCTCTTTCTGTGAGTCATATGGTTGTGAGATCCTCTCAAACTCTATCTCTTCTTTTATTCATTTACTTTTTTTTCTTATTCTTCTTACAATAGCAATCACTGTTGTCACCATGAATATAATGCTAGCTGTTCTCATTCTTCTTCTTTTACTAGTGCAAGCTTTGTTTCTTCTTGTTGCTCTCTTTACTTTCTTCTTGCTCTTTTACAGAGGATTCACACAAAGCAAAGCTCTTTACTGTAATTGTGTTTCTTATCAATGCATGCAAAAAACTCTCACAAACTGTTTTCTTTTTTAGCTTAAATTGTTACAAACAAACACCTTAACATGTCCTCTCCACAAGAAAACACTGTTGTTGCCCCTTCTCCAAACTCTAAAGCAAAAAAAAAAGAAAATGAAAGCCGTCATCAGAACAGAGAGTCTTAAAGCTCAAAAACAGAATCAGGGCTGCAGTAGTTGCAGTGTGTAGGTCCGTAAACAGGGTTGCATCCCTGTTTGCAATGTTGGAAATATTACGATCGACTTGACACACACTTGAAAGACACTCATTCCTACAATTCCAAGATGATACAACAAAAGATTGCAGAGGCAAAGCGATACGACAATGAGAAGCTCTTTATCCCTAAATTTATTCGACCTGCCTTCTTTGGTTTTAAGCCAGTAGCTGAACAAGCATCTGCGTCAGGGTCTGCATCCTATGCTCCTGGGCCTTCCTCCTCTTTTTCTTCTCCAGTTCTTTCCTCTGATCCTCTTTTAAGCTTGCCCTTACAAGTTGCTGGTTTGTCCGATGCTCCTTCTGCAAAAGAATGCACTTCTGTAGAAAACAAAGAGCTGAACACCGAATCTGTCCAATAGTCTGATTGCAATTCCTTAAAGCACTTGGTTTCCAGCTCCTCTGTCTTGACTGAAAGTAAGAGACTCTTGTTTCAGCTGGACAAAGACGCTTTTCATTTTTATTACCAGTCAGCAGATGAGCTGTTCAGAGATTTTGAAAAGTGGCTTGTGGTAGCCAACAACAACACTTTGTCACAAGCAAAGATCTACAAAAATGCAGTTGTGGAAATATTGACTTGTTGTTACAGCACGTTAACGCTGCACCCAATCGCCCTCACCAATTCCAACGTTTTGGAGGATAGAAACTTTTCCTTGCACTTTAAAAACATTCAGCTCAATTCCAAGCTGATTGAACTTGACCAAACAAAAAAAATGTCTTGTCACACGTTGTACAACCGCCTCGTCTACCTTGGTCTTCTGTTTCGTTTCAGTGAAGCCAGAAACGTCTATTTCGGACTTTCTCATGAGGCCATCCGACGTTTGCGCTGCAAGGTGGAAGCAAAAAGTGCTTTCGTTCTTTGAGAAGAAACCTCGTAAAAAGCAAAAAAGGCATTAACCTCATTAATGTCAGTTTGCTGTCCGGATATGGCAAGTCTGCATACGTAAGAGAGTTAATGGAATCGATTAGAAAGCCGTCTCTTACACCAACTAGTGACAATGCTGTGTCTCTACGAAACCATCTTCTCTCTTTCACTGTAATTAACAGTTTAAAAAAATCTAACTTTGCTTTTTTAAGCATTAGACACTAGGTGGGTGCTGAGAAGAGTGAATGTGGATATTTCATTGTGCAAGAGTACGACAAAATAGCATACAAGTACGGAGCCAAAAGCATTTTAGTATCGAGCAACTTGAAAGGGTTGATTGATATTTGTTTGCTGAGATGCAGAGACCTTCTTGTCAATGACTCTCACTTCATGACTGTAAACACCAAGACTGTTTTCGGGTTGAGCGACTAAACGATGTCTAATGTTGCTTCATAGCAAGGTAATCTTATGCTTGTCACACGTGTTTTCTATGCTCCTCTTGAACCTACTTTTCTTGAAATTCATCAGCGAGCGGTTGCCAAACCTGTTCTTGTTGCTCCTTCTCTGGAAGTGGTTTGCAATTATTCAAAAGGGGTATTTTCTGTTTCTCCATGGCTACACTCAGTTTATTTCTTTCATCTGATCCAGTATCAGCTGTTCCAGTCCAAAAGGCTGGTACTGCTCTTGCAAAACAGCTCTCACTTTATGCTGTTCAATCTGTTGGCAGTCTATTTAGCCAAAGTCTTGCTTGTACATCCAGAGATAAATTCTTTTTGGTTTTTGATTTTTATTCAAATCTCAACGCGCTTTCAAAAAACGAAAATACTCAAGTCAACTCCTTACCATAATCCTATTGTTAAAGCTGTAAAAAAAAACAAAAAACACAGAGGTGTTTATACAAGTAAATGATACCGAAACTGATTATGGTTTAGAAGTAAAAGATCCAAGAAGAAAAAAATCAAGAAAAATCAATCTTTCATTGAAGAACAAATCGGTAATGTAAAACCTAATTTATACAAAGATAGAAAAAAGGAGCTATGCCTATAACTTTTCATTTTTAGCAAGTTGACAAAATTGTAAACATTTATGTAAACACAAACCTATTCTTGCTTAAGTTCAGATAGTTAACTGATAATAAAAACTAGCCATCGTTTCTAAATGCACTTTTAGAAAGTTGTGTCTACCCGATTTCTAATGGTGAAGTTAGAAACATCACCATTAGAGCTCATGCACAGCTTGTTATCATCTCAAACACATAGAAACTGTTGATGGTTTTTATGAATTAGCAAAATGAGTATGGTTGTATTTTATTTCAGGATCAACTTAGAAAAAGAAATCGTTATGTTATTCTGTGAAAACTTTTTAGAGTTTCTTTTACAATTACTTCTGATGTTTTAAGAGTTCGTTAAAAAGCAAAATTATAATTCCTGTCATGTTAAGCTACATAAGTGAAATCTAAAAAAGAAAACTACCCCAACTGTTTTTTGGAAAACGAAATCAAAAAGTTGTTTAATTTAAAAGATCTAGTCATCCATTTCTTCTTCAGCAAATAGCGAGGCTTTTTATGTACTCTCACTCTCTAATTTATCTCTATTTACGCAAAGGGTTTTGTTTATTTCATTGTAAACATTTACAAAAAGAATATTTTGTTAAAGATTACGCAGCAGGAGCTTCGTAAAAAACCTCTGGTGACCTTTCCTTTAGAAAAAGCAACCAAGAGACATGTGCGCCTAAGAAAATCCAAATCGCGATTTACGTTTATCTTATACGTTTATCATATATTTTTTCTTGCCTTTGTGAGTTTTGTGCTTTATGATGTCAAGTTGCATAAGCTAAATTTAAAAGAGGTAAACTACGCTTACTTTTCTTTGAAAAAAATTTTCAAAAAGTACCTTATTCGAAAGAGAGAGCAAACGAATTTTAAAAGTTGCCTTTAACCGTGCATTATTTTCTTGAGCAAAACAATGAGGCATTTTATTTTGTCATACTTTCTCATTTATCTATATTTACGCAAAAGTTTTTATTTATTTTAATGTAAACATATGCAACAGGATAATTTGTTAAAAGTTATGCTACAGAAGTTGCCTAAAGGACCCTGATTACCTTAACTTAAAAAAAACAGCTAAGAAATGCTTGCGCCTAAAAAAACCCGTTGACGATGCACTAAAATAAAAGACAAACAAAAGAACTTAAAACGCTCTATCCAGACAACAGTTTTTATGTTTGGGGTTGCAAGTTTTTTATGCATCCTTCCTTAGTCGTTTTTTTTATTATTTATTTTATGTTATTCTTCTTCATAAAATGAATCGCCTGTTATATAAAGTTAAACAAAATAAATAGATAAAAGAAAGAAAACATTTCTTAAAAAAAAAAAAAAAAAAGAAAAAGAAAGAAGTTAGCGAAAAATAAAAAGAACAACTTCTAACAAAGTTTTCTTCTTTTTATTTTTCAGATCTAGTCTAAGAAAAATGATTTTAGATTCCTTGTAAGCATCAGAGTCTAGGTAAGGAAAGTGTCGTGTGATCACTAAACTGGTCATTTTATACCATGCCAATCCTACCCATAGCGCAACAGATTTAGTAAATCGGCATCGGAAGGACAGAAAGTTCCAATTAATATTTCGAAAAATCTTTGATAGTATCGAATAAACAAAACATTCGAGACTTAGATTCTTAATTCCTTGAATGAAAAGTTGAACTGACCCACTAATATGGTTGTTCCTAACCTTCCGTTCTCAAATTAGGCCATTCTGTGAGGCTGTTTAGTTAAGGTTCATTGATAATATCGCACATTTCAAGACTTCCAAAACTCTGATGCATAGTTACTTGAATTAAAAGATGAAGCTACCCACTATTAAGATTATTCCTTGCAGTCCGTTCTCAAAGAAATCAATGCAGTGAAGCTGCTTAGTTAAACATCGTTGATGGTAGAACTGTGGATTCGAAACTACTGAGACCGAAGCTTAAGTCGTTGAATGAAAAGATTAACTTTCCCACTACCAAGGTTGTTCTTTGCCGTCCGTTCTCAACTTAGGCAATTCTGAGAGGATATTTGATTAAGTACCTTTGATAGTAGTATTGCTTATAGGACACCTCTAAAACTCTGATGGTTAATTACTTATAGGAAAAGGTGAACCCACCCACTTTTAAGTGTGTTCCTTTCAGTCCGTTCTCTAATTAATCAATACAGTGAGGCCATTCAATTAAGTATTGTTGATAGTAGAATCGCGCATAAGAGTCTTTTAAAACCCTGATTAATAATTCCTTGAATAAAGGGATGAATTCAAACTCACTACCAAGGTTGTTCTTAGCCGTCCGTTCTCAAACTAAGCAAAACAGTAAAGTTGTTTGATTAAGCATCGTAATTTGCGGTTTTGCTTGTACACCATAGGTGAAACTGTGATGCTTGATTCCTTTATTGGAATGAAGAAGCTTATTCATCACTAAGCATTTTCTTAGCTGTCCGTTGTTATGTTTTGCAATTCAATGAAGCTATTTAATTAAGGTATAAGACCCCTCAAAAATCTTTAAAAGAAGTTTTTATTTTTTTATGTAATTTTGGCACGAAATTTATCACTAAACACAAATTTGAAAAACACTTTTACAATGAGTAAGTCATGCAGAGTAAAACAAAGTACTAAAAGTAAAAAATCAAGAAGATTTCATGGAAATAGATATACCAGAAATTTGCTAAATGATTCAACTTTGCCAGTAGCTTCTTTTATTAGTACTGAAAAAGACTTTCTTCTAGCACTTGGTTGAATTTATCTGTATCTTCAAAAAAAATTGAAAAAATTGAGACACAGCTAAATGAAAACAGTTCTGTTGGTTATCGTATTGTTGACATGGAAATTTTATCTAGTGTAATTTATCAATTATGTTGTAAAAATTGTCTACAAACTGGTTTAAATCTTTCAGAATGTTTTTCTAAGAAAAAGAGATTAAGCTCAATGTTATACATTTGGTGCTCTAACTGCAATGAAAAAATTTAATTCTATACTTCAAAGACATGCTCTGGAAGAAAAACTTTTGATGTAAATAATAGGTTTATTTATTCAATGCGTTCATGAGATGAAGGTTTTTTAGAAAAATTTACATCTTCAATGAACATCCCTAAACCAATGACTAAAAACATATACAACAAAACAATTAAAACTCTGTCTCTGGATGTGCTAAAGTTGTTGCAAAAGAAACAATGATTGATGCTGCCAAAGATATCTCTTAGTCTTCTTTAAATATTGTTGATACTGCAGTATCAGTTGATGGTAGCAGGCAACGACGTAGATTCTCTTCATTAAATGAAGTTGTTACAGCGATGAAAACAGGTAAAATTCTTAATTAAGAACCAATGAGTCGATCATGCAAAGCATGTATCCTAAAGTCTAAACTAAAAGAAAGTAATCCAACTGCATTTGAAACATGGAAATCATCACATGTATGTAAATTAAATTACCGTGGCTCTGCTCCTGGTATGGAAGTGATTGATGCACAAAGAATGTTTAGTCGTTCGATCTCACAAAATAGACTTAGATATGTAGAGTATTATGGTGATGGTGATTGTAAAAGCTATTCTTATATTAAGGATATTTATCCTTGTATTACAGTGTGTAAGTTGGAGTGTGTTGGACATGTACAAAAACGTGATGGTAGTAGATTGAGAAAGTTGAAAAAAACTATAAAAAAGGACTTGGAGGGGAAGGAAAATTAACAAATGCTAGAATTAACTGTCTACGAAACTAATTGAAATTGCTGTTAGGCAAAATTTAAATGATTTAGAAGGTATGAAAAAAGCCATACTCGCAACATTGTTTCATGTATCTTCATCAGCTGAAAATAATTGGCATAATCATTGCGTTGATGTTATCAATAGCTGGTGTCGTTATAAACAGGACAAAGCTAATAAAACCTCTACCTACAAACCTGGCACAGGCCTTCCACTCTCAGTTGTCAGCCATTTAAAACCTATTTATATCGATCTATCTCAAGAAGAACTTTTAAAAAAATGCCTTCATGGTAAGAACCAAAACCAAAATGAAAGTTTTAATGGGATGATATGGTAGCGCATACCCAAAACAAAGTATGTTTCTTTAACACGGTTGGAGTTCGGAGTTTACGACGCTGTTTCAAATTTTAATATTGGAAGAAAATCAGGTGTTCTTTTTTTTGAAAAGTTGAATATGTTTGTTGTTCAATCCTGAACAAAAAACATCTAACTTTTGCAGAGTATAAAAATCGGACAACATGAAAAAAGCAACGAAAAGTAATTCGTGGATGCAAAAAAAAAAAAGAAGAAGATGCAGATAATGACCAAGAAAGTAGTCTAAATGATCCTGGTTCATGTTCTTATAAGCAACTGTTTTTAAACTGGCATTTTCATTGAAAATTTTTGGTACAATTATGAATGTTATATGAGTTTTTGAATGTTTAATGCGTTTTTCTCAATATGTAAATTTTTGACCTCCCGACCATCCTATTTCATTAACGGTATGTTCAATAGCATTAAACTTTCAGCAAATGTTTATTAGATCTAGTTTTACAATTGGAGCTAAAAGGCTTGCGATATTGTAAAAACTTTTTTATTTATACTAGCTTGATGAAAAAAAAATTTTGTTTTTTTTAATGCACTATTTTAAAAATTTCAGTTTAACTCAAATATTTATTTTTTTAAAATAGTTTTAGTTCAGTTTGTAGATCAACATGGTATCAACCTTTTGCCAAAATTTCATAGCCTAAATGCTTTCAGTTACTGAGATAGTATGCCCAGGGTGGCACAAACATCTTTCAATGTTGACTATTTTAATTGTTAACCATGACAACTTATAAAATGATTTTTTATTTTTTTAAATGTTGCTACCTAGTTCTTTCTCAGAATATAGTTGGTTTTTTGTTAAAAGAGTTATTTAAAACTAAAAATTTTTGAGGGGTCTTATACCTTAAGCATCATCGTTGGCAGCGTTCTACATGCAAATCTTCCGAAACTCTGATGCTTGTTTTTCTTGAATAGAAAGATGAGCTTATCCTTTAGGTGACTTTTAAAACTGTGGTAAATATTTCCTTGAATGGAAAGACTAACTAATTCATTACAGACCAAGGCCATCCGTTAACATATTAGGCATACAGTGAAGCCATTTGTCAAGGTTTTTATTTAGCTGGTGTGTTTTCAAGGTTTATATTTTAACTGCGTAGTCTCATTAAATTAAAAGAAATTATTTTTAAACGGAGTTCCTTCTTTCGATATGTGCATTCTAAGCGTTTATAAGCTTTTGTTGCTTCGAGAAAACGCTACATCAAGCATTCGGCAACGAAGACGTCTACTGTCTGGGACAAGCGATTGTGACTTCATTTGCGATTTTGAGATAAAAATAACTTACAATTTTCCGTTACTAAAAATTGAATTACGAATTTTGTAACAAAAAATTGTTTTACGGAAAAAATAAAAAAATTAAAAAAGGGCTTATGTAAAAAATGTTAGAAATAATTTCTTTCTTTCATTAGAATCAAATATAACAGGTGAAATAATATCTGAAATTCCAGTATCACCTCATACTGTAAACTCAAGAACTGCTTTGATCATCGATTGTGTAGCAATATATTTGTATGACAGCTATATGTGGCTTTTTGAATTGGAGCTGATAAATTAAAAAAATCACAAAATTTTTCTAATGCACTCTGTCCTTCTCCAATATCACGCATTGCAATTACTGATCATAAGTTTATATCAAAAGATTTTCCAGAGGTTTTACTTAAAACCTTTTTACTGGTAAAGAACTTCGTATTCCATAAACACTCAGTGCAATTCAATAGCAACAAGAACATAAACCTTTTTTATTTTTATGATCAATAGTCAAGTTGATAGACTAGGTCTAACAGTCAGGGTATGTTCCAAATAAGATAAGAATTTGTAAAATAATATCAAGATCAATTAAAACATAGCTAGACTCATTTTTATTAATTTGAGGTTAGAAATAGCTTCATCATTTGCAATGACATTCCTGGTTGATGTTGTAAAATTAGATAAAATGCTTAAAGCATTTCTCTCAATTAATGGCAATTCTTTGCTCACGAAAGTATCTTCATTTTGGAAAAGAATTGGCAAACTTGATTTTCTAGAAGTGCTTTTTCTTTTTTTAAACACTCTGGAGGGACCAGTTTTTCATCTCCTCAAAGCATCAGTTTTTATATTGAACAATTAGAAATAATATATCTGTTTAAATCTACATAAAATAATTTTAAAACAATAATAAATGATTACATTCAGGCTATATTCAACATCCAACTAAAACAGATAACATCTGCTTTTAATCTACTTTACAAATATGACAAGAAATAAAGTGATATCAGCGTATATAAATGTTGGTTTTATAATTTTTAAGGCAAAAAATAAGCCAAATATCACTTAGCATTTTCTAAAACCATAAAACAGAAAATATTCGTCTAAGGCAGTTCAATAAAAATCAATACATGGTGATTACTTTGCTGCTATGCCGTTGCTAACGAGTAATACTTCATAGTACCTTTTTTAAAATGAAAAATAGAATGCTTTATAGAGATTATATTGAAAAATAAATAATTATATCGTTTTCAGCATGAATGAAAATCCCAAGAAAAGTTATTTTTAAAGATTTAAGGGCTTTGGTATTTTTGACCATACCACCTCCTAAATGCTCAAATGGAGAGTCAAGGCTACATTACTTGCCGCGTAAGATCCATCTCCAGGGTTGCACTATTCCATGGTACCAACAAGAGTTAATCTGCTTGATGTCAGATACCTTGATGCGAACATTTATCCACAGGTATTTAAAGAGACTTAACTCAATTAGATCATTCTTGGACTTTGGATGAAACTTCAATCTTTTATTTTGCATTGGTATTAACCCAATAGCTAAACCAGCATCTTTATCAGGGTTAACCTCTACTACTTTGTCTTCCTTCTCTTTTTCTTCTTCAGTTCTTTACTCTGATTCTCTTTTAATCTTACTCTTCCGTCGTGCAACAGAAGTGTTACCAGTTGCTGGTTCGTCCAAGACTCCTTCTGCAACAAAATGCACCTCTGTAGAAAACAAAGAACTGAAAACTGAACTGAAACCATCCTGAGTCTGAAAACTCTTTAACGCACTTGATTTCCAACTCCTCTCTCTTTTCTGAAAGTAAAAGTTGGATGTTTAAGCTGGACAAAGATGCTTTTTATTTTTATTACAAGTCAGTGGATGAACTTTATCAAGCAGTGTTGAGTATTTTAAAAAGTATTTTAAATGAAAGTATTTAAAATACTATTTAAAATACTTGCGTATTATTTTTATTTGAAATACTTTTATTCATTAGTATTTTCAATTTTATTTCAAATACTTTCCAAGGCTATTTTTTATTTTGTTTAAAACACAAAATAAAAAATACTTTTCCACCAACAGCAAATTAATTAAAACTTGGTTTCCAATAGTTCCTTGCCTGGAACTTGCTGCCTTGGACCACCCTTGGTAATGGTATCTAGTAATTTGTTATTTAATTACTATGATTAGAGGGAGCCAATCAACTAAAAATCCCAAATTGGCGAAAGAGAGGGAAACGACTGAAATTGTAGAAAATGAAAATGCTGAGAGTGAACAAGCCGTCCCTGCTATACTTGATGGAAAATTTTTCAAAATTATATCTAAAAGTAAAACTACAGGGGATGTTAAAATTATTGCACAGTGTATGTTATGTGTTGGCAAAAAAAAGTTAAAGTGGTTCACTAAAAGCAACTTCTAATTTAACTTAACATCTTCAGGTATAACTACAAAAACACTATATTATATTGTGTATTTTATGTTTGCTATATAATAATCAGTAATCATTACTCATTTGTCATAAGATAGAAAAATTATAATTTAGTTTCAATATAATATTATGAGGCACGTGTACATTTACTGAAAAAGAAAGAGGCCAGACCAAATACAATTTATTGATTAATGTGGTATGGTATAAATATTAAATAAAATCATTCAATTTAACAAACAAAGCAAACAATGATTAAAATATGTAATAAAGTATTCTCATCTCAAAGTCATGGTAGTTACAGCCAGTCAATTAGACAAAGAAAAAACATTGAAAGTTAAACGAAACGGTTAAACCACGCACTAAACAGTAAAAACGATAAACACGTAAAGCAACACAGACAAACACTAATGCTATAACACAAATAAATGCAATAATCTCGGTTGATTGACTGTTGTTGTTGTTGTTGTTGCAGAATGCTCATGGCAAAAAGCGAATCGATGAATACAAGCAGCACAAGGTTTCAGTAGCAAAACAACGTAATCGCTCCGTAGCTGAGATGGAATCTGGAGTTGGAGGTGGACCTTCTGCCGAATCTGGTCCTGCTTCTAAGAAGTTGAAACCAATGCACATTATGCCTCGAAATCAAACATCCATTTCACAGGATGAAGTTGACAAGCTTATTGCTGACTGCGTTGTGCAGGAAATGCGCCCCTTGATCACAGTGGAAAAGCCGGCGTTCAAAAATTTGATCCACGGACTCAATGGCAATGTCAGTATATCTTGTCGCAAAACATTAGGCAAGCGATTAAACCCCCGTTTGCAAAAAATCCGTGATGATAAAAGAACAGTCTTCAGGAAAGTACCATTTGTTTGTACAACAGCTGACATTTGGTCAGTGAACCGAAAGAGATACTTAGGAATAACAGCTCACTATATTGATATTAGTACTGAATGCTCAGTATTACGCATACCTGTTGCTCTTTCCTGTCAACGTTTTGTTGGAAGTCCTACTTACGACTCAGTGGCTGCAATTATCTCAAAAATTCATTTTCAGATTATGGGTTACACGTGGAAAAAATTACAGCAACCGTAACAGATAATGCCTCTAACTTCGGCAAAGCCTTCCGAGAATATTTTATAGACACTAGCAGTACTGCATCTGGTTCAGGGATCTCTGCAACTGTTGAAGAACAAGTTCAGGAAACAGGAACTGGTGATGATGATGAAGCAGAAAATTCCGACGATGATGTTGGAATAGCGGACATGACTGCTGTCCTAAGTTTACCAGTTAGCGAAGACACGGATGCTGATACTGAAGTTGTTTTGCCTCACCATGAAGCTTGTAATAGTCACTCTCTCAGTCTCACATAAACTACTGATGCAGATAAAGCAAGTGATTCTGTTGCTAATTTCAAACGTCTTTATCGAGTTGCATTGGCCAAGTGTACCAGCATTTGGAATTTGCTTCGTAGAGGTTCAAAGGCATTGTATGCTATGAAAAAATCATCGCAAGGGCAATACTGATAAACGTCCCTACACGACAGAACTCCCGGTATGATGCATTGAAATGCATTCTCCAATTGCAAGATAAGTTTGGCGAAATATGCGACATTTAACAGTTGCCATAGTTCAAGAAGGAGGAGTTGGAATGTCTAGAAGCGTATGTAATGATAATGACTCCTATTGCTGTTGCCATTGACAGGCTACATGGTGACAATGTGTACTTTGGCGATGTATTTCCGACGCTGCACACCGTACAGCAGAAATTACAGGACTTGCAGCAGAAATCACTGAAGCATGCTAAGAAATTTTCTGAATCTATGCTTACAAGCTTGAAAACAAGATTTGAGGGTCATCTTTCATTTTCTAACATAATGCTAGTAGGATAACTGCAGCAATATCGCATCCCTACTTCAAAATGAGAAGGGTTTCGGATGATAAAAAAGATTTCTGTCGTGATCTCTTTGTTCGTGCAGCTATGTCTCAGCAGCAATAGTTGTTGGACAGAGCTAATACTACTTCTGACCCTGACCCACTTCCAGTACTCAATCAGCTGGTGGCAGTGGCATGAGTGATGATTTTTTCTTGTTCAGCGAAATTAACATTGCAGAACAAACAACAGCCAACAACGAATGTTAATCGAACTTAAGCAACTCTGGTACCGATTTTAAAATCTTGGCAAAATATGAAGTTATAAAACACGTGTTTTATTTTTATTTCAAATACTTTTAAAAAGTATTTTGCCCAGCACGGCTTTCAAGATATTGAAAGGTAGCTTGTGATAGCAAACAACAACACTTTGTCATAAGCAAAAACCTACAAAAATGCAATTGTTGAAGTTTTGACTTGTTGTGACTGCACTTTGAAAAATGTACCCAAATATTCTTACTAATCCCAATATTTTAGAGGATATATACTTTTCCTTTCACTTAAAAAGCATTCAGAGCAGTTCCAAGCTAAGTTAATTAAACAAGCAAAAGAGATATGTTATGACTAATTTTCTTACTGCCTCATAACCCTCTGACTTCTGATTTCTTTTAATGAGGCAAGAAATCTTATCTATCACTGCAATTAATTCAGTGATAGATAAGATTTCTTGAAGAGATCTTAATAAGAAATCAACTCTATCACTGCAATTAACAGTTTAGAAAATCTAGTATTGTTCCTTTAAGCATTAAAGACAAGATGGGTGCTGAGAGGAGAGAGTGTAGATATTGCATTTTGCAAGAGCGCTACAAAACAACATACAAATATGGAGACAAAAAGATTCTTCTGCCAAACGACTTGATTGATATTCATTTGCTGAGATACAGAGACCTTCTTGTCAATGACTCTCACTTCATGATTGCAGACACCAAGACTGTTTTGGAGTTGAGTGATTTCTACAGCCCCCTTTTTCCTTCAATTGGAGCCAACATAGATGAATATTTGACACCTAGTGGAACAAGAGTGCCAGTTTACCACATGGTTTCTTTTGCTATCACCATTTGCTTGATATACTGCTTCAGAAAAGGCAAAGTAAACACTGCCATGAAGTGTCTTACACCCACTTGAATATGCGTACAGTTCCTTGGAGTTATAGAATCATAAGCTGTTGAAAAGTCTGAGAGACCACCAAAGAAGGAAAAGGATGTGGTTGACTGGCTCCAGACTAATGCAGAAGAGTACGGTGCTCATGAGTTCGAAGATATCTTTGAGGAAGATTCAAACTCTCTTTCTGACTCTAAGGAATGTGTTCTTACTTTCAACCGTAGTAACTTGGTCCCTTTTTCTCCAGCTTTACAAAATAATTTTCCTTTTGAGGATAGGAATCATAATGCCATAAATTTCTTATGCGAACCTACCTAAACTCCTATTTTGCCTGTTATTTTTGAACAAACAATTACTGGTCCAGTTCTTAAGTTATACTACGCTCTTGCAGAACTAGTTCCTAATGAATAAGCTGTTTGCATTCATGTTAAACGGACATTAGCTTTTTCTGATGACACAGCTTCTTCTCTTCCAACAGAAACGATTTTTTCTGATGAACTTGTTTTTATTGAACATGAAGCACAATTTTCTGTTGCTTTTTCTGTGTAGGTGCTTGCAATCATTCAAAAGTGGTCTCTTTTGTTCCACTGGCTCCTAATCTTGTTGCTCATCAGCAAACGAAGGCCAAACTTAATTTATTTCTTTAATCTGATCCAGATTCTACTGTTCCAGTCCAACAAGCTGGTTTTGTTCTTAAATTGCAGCTCTCACTTTATGCTGTTCAATCTGTTGATGTTCTAGCTAGCCATTGTCTTTTTCGTACATTCAGAAGTAAATTCTGAATGTACGAAAAAGACAATGGCTAGAGAAAAGAAGAGGTGGTATTCACCCCATTGACGGTCACTTGCGTCTATAACCGTCAAAGCGAAGTTCACTATGTGGGATGACGGTTATAGCCGTAACCAAATTAAAAGTGCTGAATTAATCAAAATTAAGTTTATCTAAGCAGAAAAAGAAAAACTACACTTTTAATCTTCTAAAAATTACAAAAACATAACTTTGAAACTTCACTTGTTCCTAATGTCCGTCAATGTGTTAATTTTTGCAGGACTACTTCTCTGATAACTTAAATGTTTATACAAGTGAATTATACTAAACTGATTATTTTTTAGAATTACAAGATCCAAGAAGAAAAAAAATCAGCAAGGAAAAGCCATCTTTCACCCAAGAACGTATCAGTAATTTAAAACCTTATTTATACAAAGATAGAAAGATATGGCTGTGCCTAAAATTTTAAATTCTAATAAGTTGACAAAATTCTAAACATTTATATAAATACAAACCTCTTCTTGCAAATGTTCAGATAATTTACTGTTAATAAAAAGTAACCATAATTGCTAAGTGCACTTTTAGCAAGATTTATCTAGAAGTCTTGCACAGTTTGACTGAAAGCTTTGCGTTCTTGCGTTCGGGCTCGTACTTTTTGGTGCTACATGGGTCATGGACCGCTCCGCAATAAGACATATACCAGAAAAAATCTGCACGGACATTATAAAAGATATATATTTAAATATTGTGTTTCAATATTGAATGTTATATATATATATTGAAAGTACATATATTAATATTATTAAGTTTCACTTAAAAATGTTTGTGAAGATTTGTGGATGAGAACGCACACACTTTGCGTTTTACACTCGACATCAGATTTTTCACAGTCATTGGCTGGACTTTATTGGTAGCTCTAATCCATTTATTTTTTAAGTCATTAATGTTTTTGGCTTCTTTTTCATTGAACTTAAGTTTTCTTTTGACAAGACCCCATTATCCTTTGATAGGACGTAGTTCGGGACAATTTGGTGGATTGCAGTGTTTTTCAACGAAATACTTTATGCTCTCTGAGCCATTTTAAGCTGTCCCAGAGTAGTGACATGATGCTAAATCGGGCCAAAATAACGGGTTACCGGTGTGTGTTCTTAAAAACGGCAAATGACGTTTCTTGAGCATTCTTTTATGTATATTTTGATGTTAATTGTTCCCGTAGTCACAAAACAAGAGCTTCTTTCACCACATTCACAAATTACTCGCCAAACTAAGAATTTTTCAGCGAACTTTTGCATTCCAATTTATTTATATTTTGAATTCACTTTTTTGCAATTAATTGCTGAATAATATTGGCGTCCTGGAAGAGATCGGAAATATGCAGCACAATAAGTTTCATCGTCAATAATCAAAAAAGAGTTTTTAGCACATAATTTTTTATAGAGCAGCTTTGAACATCGAATTGCGACATTTTCTTGCTTTTCTTCACAACAAGGAACTTTTTTCTTTTTATAGCCACAATTTCTCTTTATTCTTTGTTCGGTGGAAGCACTGAAATCTCCAGTTTTCTGTCTGAGGCATCTTTCACTTTTTTACCAAGATCTCGTCTAACAAAACATTTTTTTTTTCACTTCCTGATTTTCTTTTGATTGTACTAGAGTCCTTAAATCGTTTCACAGCGCTCTACACTGTTCTGAAAGCAATCTGCAGCTCTTTAGAAATTGTTTTGTTTGATACACCATGATTTTCAACGAGAAAATGCTAAATTTTTTCTCGCTTCTTATCTTGATTTGATGACATTTCAATTAAAACTAATTGTTTTAATAATAGTGTTAATTAAATTTTGAATAACACTAATACAATGACATTTTGAAACAATTAGCTATTTAAAATGATTCATGGTTTCCGTAAACACCACATCAGAAAGCGCGCAGATTTTTTCTGGTTAGGGTTAGGTTTGGGTTAGGTCTGGTTAGGGTTAGGTCTGGTACATGTCTTACTTCCTAGTAATGTAGCGGTAGTTGGGAATCTTATCACCATACAGGGGTTTCTTGCAGATGAAGCAGTCTGTTTTTTCCTCATAGAACCATCGACCTTTCCATCTCAATGTTCTGCTCCGGTTCTCGAATACACTAGTCATTTCTGCCAGCTCTGCCTGTTGACAATCCAGCAAATACTTCACCGCATTTTTACCTAGGTATAAGAAGGGTACCTTTGTTTCCGCATTGCTGGTAACCCTCATATAATAATAGCTACATGGGACCTGCTTCAATATGAGATGGGTCAAATTCTTTTCAAGGTTGGCTGAAGCGCCTTCTATGGGTATATTGACGCATCCATAGTCGGTATATATGAAGAATGGTACATGTATTTTTTTTTTTTTCCGCTAACTTTGGGATTACAGTCCTCTGAGGTTTTACCCCGATGCCTAGACAATCCTCATGATGTGCCTCCAGGAGGTCTGCACTCTAGAAGATATACAGGAAGCGTCGGCACGGGTGCTTCTTATTGTGATGCTTAATTTGTCGGTAGCACAACCTCGCCAGGTTTTTGATCCAGATGCTCATATTTTTGGAAATCTATAACCTTCACCGGGAAATAAATTCTTGTGAAGCATAGCTCGCCTAGATGTTGATTGCACTTAGTCATACGTTTAACGTTGGATTCTGCTATAAATTTCACAGATAGTATAGCCCATTTGAAGCATCTATTATCCCTGTTCCTCATGTTGATGACGGACCGCTTAGGGATGTAAGAAGATTTCTCGATATAGCTAGAAACGCCGAATGGACAAGAGTTGGCAGTGCCAATATTCAGCGATTCACAGCTTTAAGAGTCTCCAGCCAGATCCTTCGTTCACATAAGCTTCTAACCGCTCCATGATCTCTTCCCTCGATCTCAACAGCATATCCTGGATATTGTTTTTATTTAGGATTGGTATCGTGCCGATCTCAGGTTAACCTTTTTCCTAACAACCTCTACCCAATAATTGTCATAGAAACTGCCAACAGAAAAGCTAACCTTTTCCAGCTCACCCGCGGGCGTTAGCAAGACTTTCTGCCTTCCCCCTCTACCTCCTTTTCCAACACTTTACGAATACGGGAAGCATATTTTGAAACCCTATACAGGCTCAGCGATACCTTAGAATAGCGCAATCTGATTCGTTGGTTTTGAAAGAGAGGCTTACGCGCGTTTGATAAAAGTAAAATAAATTTCGTTAAACAAAACAATTATTTTTTTTTTTTTTAAATATATACGAATTTAGAATTAAATAAACATAAACAAGTTAATTAGCTAAGTAACTTTAATAAAAAAGAACTGCATCGTAGTTATAATGAAGTACATATAGATATATTATATATGGATGCATATATATATATATATATTTTTTTTTTATATAATAACTATTTTTATGTATTATCAAATTTAATGTTTGCTATATTATATAATATAGTTTATCAATATAATAATTATTATTACTTTGTCAATATAATATATGTAATAACAATTTTATTAATATATATATATATTTATATATATATATAAAGACCACACTAGAACGATCAGTCACACTTTTGCTGTTTTAAAAAAAATCAATTATTAAGATTCAAAATATCATGTAGTTCAATTATGTAGTTAAAAAAACCATAACTCAATACTCCAATTGTTTTTCAATTAGTCACTTCAGGCAGACAAAGTATGAATCGAGGGCTACAGTAAATGGGCAATAACTCAAAAAAATCAAATTTGTTACTCTGATCGTTCATCCAGTGTGGTCTTCATATATATATGTATATACATATATATATATGTGTGTGTGTGTGTGTGTGTGTGTGTGTGTGTGTGTGTGTGTGTGTGTGTGTGTGTGTGTGTGTGTGTGTGTGTGTGTTTTAAAAAATTAAAAATTTAAAAAATTAAAAGAATTGAGGAGATTTTAAAGGACTTTTCAGGAGATTTTACCAAAAAACTTGGAAAAATGAAAACAAAAAATTAGGATTATTTATGAGGATTTTAAAAGTTTTTTAACTGAACTTAAATATTATTCAACAATTTTAATTAAAAATTTGAAAGTTAAACTTGAATGTTCGAAAGTAAACTTTAAGTTCAAAAAACAAGCTTAAATTAGTAGATTGTAGGAGCATTTTTGAAAATCAAGTATATTTCAGGAGAATTTAGATCTTTTATTAAGAGAAATGACCACCCTGAATTGAGATTGAAATTGTTAGTTATTATTAATAATAAAATTTATTGTTATACTATATAATTATACTTCTTCGTACTTATTAGTTGTTATCATTAAGAATAAAATAAACTATAATCATATTATCAAATACATTAATCATACCTGACAGATCAATCTGATTGATCAAAGCACTTAATAATGATTAGAATAACTTTTTAAGCAAATTCTTCTTAATAAGAATAAGTTAATTTCATTAAAAAGAATAATAAACTTTGAACATTTGTTTTTGTAGATTTCTTTTGATTAATTAATTTATCATTTGGATTTTTACAACAAAAAGAAACTGCAACACTCGCCAAGATTTCACTAGACTTGCTGTCTTGAAAAACAATATAATACTTTACGCTTAAAAACTACTTGCCAAACAGTACTGCTTATTTCAAAAATTCTGAAGCATGGCATATGTTTTCTTTTTTTAAACAAACGCGCGTAAGCCTCTCTTTCGAAACCAACGAATCAGATTGCGCTAATCTAAGGTATCGCTGAGCCTGTATAGGGTTTCAAAATATGCATACGGGAACCCATGACCTTAGCTCGTACCCTAGTGAGATGGTGACTCCCCAGCTAACACAAAACATTCAAGTACGTTCGAAGAATGTTAGAAACGTTCTTAGAACGTTCTAAGAACGTGCCCGACCGTTTCTAACGTTTTACGAACGTTTCTTGAACGTTTTGTGTTTGTTGGGTCTGTAGTCCTTGAAGAATTTCTTATACTTTTAGATGGTGAAGGCTTGTGAATCTTCAATTAGCTCTCCCCCACGCTCAGATCCATGCCATCTCACTTCTCCTTAAGAACTGGTTCCAATCTTCATCGCCAATCCTCTGAGTTGGAGTCTCAAGTGTCTGATTAAGAATTGTCTCAGGTGTGGATGGTTGTGATAAACGGGTTAGTTGCGGCTTGAGGAGTAGTCTGAGTATGTGGGTCAGTGATTGTGTGGGCCTGGACAATAATGTGAGTTGATGTTTGGCTGGAGCCTCAGCATTAGCCTGTAAGAGATCGGTGCTGATGCTGCTATCAATCTTCTAACAAACCTTCAGAAACTCATTGTAAGTTAACACTTTGTCTCGAAACAATCTTTTATGACCTTACGGAGCGAGAGGGTCAATGTCACGTTGTCGTGCTGCTAGTATCTTAATATAAATATATTCTTTAAATGAAAAAAATATTACGCTCTGACCACCAACCACTCGTCAACCCTGTCGGTCGCTGGTCTCTCGCTAGTTGCAAGCCGCGCAGAGTGCTCACACCCGGAAGCTGTGAGACACCCTATCCCAGCTGAGTTAAAATTCCCATTTTTATACACACTCAATTGCTTGCTTGCCGCTCTATTGGCCGCTAACCACCCACTCAATAGTCCGCTCGCCCCTCACTCACTCGCCGCTCACTCGCTCGCTACCTACTTGCCCCCCGCTCACCTCTCACTTCCTCGCTACCTCAGAGGCTACCCCCAGAGGCTACCCCCAGAGGCTACTCCCAGAGGCTAACCCCAGAGGCGACCCCCAGAGGCTACCCCAAGAAGCTACCCCAAGAGGCTACCCCCAGAGGCTAACCCCAAGTGGGCACCCTAAGAGACTACTTCGGAGTTACCCCTATGAGGTACCTCTGAGGGTTAATAGGAAAGTTGACATGCTGGGGAGGGCAGTACCCTCCTTGGGTCAACTTTATCAATCTATGAGGTTTTCATCAGAGGGTATCCCTAAGGGTACCTCATATAGTCTCCGCACCTACCTCAGAGGATCTATAAAGCCTGATTGAGGGCTGAACTAATGCTATCTTAGAGTCTAAACCCTAAGCTCTCAGGGTGAGTTAAAGCACCCATAATACATATACTGCAACATTTACCTACCCCATTTACCTACCAACATTTACCAACCCTAACGGTATTGTGTTCATCAGGAGCATGTTGAAACTCCCTTACCATTGCAGAATAAAAGATGGAAGCTTCATCCAAAGTTCAATTATGATTTTTTAAAATTTTTTATTTTTTTTGACGCTTAATTGTATCGGATAACAATCAGCTTTCCTATTCTTGCCATCTTAGCATGGTAAAACCCTATTAATGGATCCACATACTGCAACTCTTGCAGCCCTGACTCACTCTGGTTTGGTGACTACTTTTTAAAAGTTTTGTTTTAGAGTTTGGAGAAGGGGCAATTATGTTTTTCTCTGACGAAGACATATTTAAGTTTTCGTTGCGATGCATTAAGCTGAAAAAAAAAAAGACTTATTTTACATTTAGCAAATTAAGTTTGATAACATGTAAAATAAATTTCTTTTTTCTATATAGATTCCCGGTGCATTGTATTTATTCAACAAGAAACAATTAAGGAGAGATATGTGTTATGTGATTAAGAAAACCGCTGAAACTAGATTTATAGGGTCTCCAGGAAACTCTGTCAATTCCCACTATCCGCAAATGCTTCAGCGTTGTTTAATTACACTCCTCATTGATCCTTAATGACATTAATTAAGAGCAATAACTTTGCGAGTATTTTGGGGGCATCCGCCGTTATTGGTTTCTCTTACGCAGATAAACTTCGTTTTCCTGTACTTCACCACCATTCTTCAGATGAATTGTCTCCTTGCTTGCCGCTGTGGTTTCCATGTTTTTGTCTACTTTATACAATTATCGCCAACCTCTATTTCCACATCTTCTATATAGCTTATTCAGTCTTTTTGTGTTCCGCTTCTCAGACTGATGTGCTTTACGTGGCACGTCCTCATGTCTATATTTACCACTAGCTCCGATACATACTTGGACGCCATTTTTTTACAAACCGTGCATCGGGTGGCTTTAGCCACACATTCTTTCCAACCCGAGAATTTCTTGGTACGTTCGTTTACAACTAAATCTTTTTGTCAAATCCTTTTCTCTTTCGGTATCTAAGTTATGTAAATTCAGTATGCAAGTTTTGCTAATTGTGCTCGCTCTTTCTTTGCCTATTGAGACGTTGTGCCAGTCGATAGCCTCCAATGTATATATATAATTGATCTCTCTGCCAGTCTTTTGACAGTTTGGTGGTTTCTCCCCATGTTGTCATTTCCTAAAAGAGACTAAGCAGCTCTAAGCTTCAAACGTTCCCCTGAGTTTTCAAGAAACTTTTTGACATTTGAATGCAGTGTCATTGTCCTCCAATATTTCTTCTGATGCTCCTCTTTCGCAAAATTTGGACTGCAAGTTTTGAATCATTGCGGTATTTCCGTGCAAGTGTGACAATGGACACCGCAACTTGAACCTTGAAGAACCACAGTCAATCAAGCTCAAACAATTTTTCCACTCTGTAATGAGTAATATTCATGCCTAATTTCTTCCAATTTTTATTGACTTCTTTATTCCAGTGCTTCCACACGACAGGTGCTTGTTCATTTGACGGACATGGTTCGCACTGCAGAATTATTTTTTGTATAACTTCCTTTGTTGCAGTCGAAAGCTTCTTCCGAAAAAAGTGCATAGTTCTTCTGACTCCAAAGTATCCGCTTCTTTATATCAAAAATTGATTTTTTATCCATCAACGGAATTTCCGCAAAAATCTTAAGGTCATTATATTTTAACATATTTATCCACCGACAAGTTATTTTAGCTAAAGTGTCGGCCCAGTTGTACTTCAACGATATCAGCTTTACCTCAACCTTTCAAGTCACAATCATCAACTAAAACCCAGAACAGACTTTCCGGTTACAGCATTAGAGATCCAACAAAAAACCGTCACGGAGTCTGTGAACAACTGGAGTTTGTTGATCTTCTATCCCAAATCCATGTTAACACCGCGTAATAAAGCGTCCAGCTCTACCATATTTATGTGGACTTCAGAATAAGCATCGAGCTCTCAAAACGTTTCGAGAAAAATCAAACGAGAAGTTCATTACAAACCGATATGAGACAAGAAATTTCGAGATCGCTTTTAAAAATCTCGGAAAGTTTCGAGACGAAATATAAAAAATCTCGGTCAAACAAGATTTTTTCGAGATTTTATTCCGTGACTCTAGAAATGAGATTTAAGGCATAATTCAAAACTCTTGAAAAAATTTTTAGTTCGAGAATTTTAAAAACGCAATGTTTTTACGAGAATTTTTGTTCTCTTTGAGATTCATGATACCTTTCCAACTAATTTTGTTTCCTGTTATGAATATTGAAGTTTATAAAAAACTTGCTACTTCTATGGTTTTATAAGTGGGTTTTCAAGTGGTGATCTCCAAGACTCCAAGAAATAACAAACTCGGTTTTTCTTCAGCGATGATAATGATAACCAGGTAGGCACCAGGTAGGTACCAGGAACGTACACTGGAGTGGCCATCTTCAGGCAACTGCAACTTAGATTTTTAAGAAGTCGTGCAGCCTAGAAATCAGATTTGGCCACATTGACTTAATCCTTTGACGGGGCTCGAACTCTCGACCTTTTGTACCCTAGACAAGTGTACAAGACCGTTTGACCATTGAAACAGTGAACAATGTAATATATTTATCATTTAATTAAGTTTAATAAATAATGTTGTAAAGAATTTGATTCAATGGTCACCGTGGAGTAGAGAATCTCAAAGGTGATCATGATACCCATTTAAGTGAAGAGAAAATGTGGTTATCTTCAGTGATGATGATGAAATCAAAGTGAATTGGCCAAGTTCCGAGACGATGATGAAGTCTATTAGAGTAACTTTTACATTTCAACTTCTGAGATGATTTTGATGTCCATTTAAGGGAAGAGAAGACAATTGTGGTTGTCCTCAGTGATGATGATGAGGTCCAAGTGAGTTGGCCTAGTTCAGAGATGACTATGATGTCCAGTACAGGTCGACTTTACCACATAAACTTGGTCCCTCCACTGTTATTGAACGGGCAACCTTTAGTTCAATGGACTAGTACACAAGAATCCGCGACCATTGAAATGTTTTACAAATTAGAGAAAAAAATTTAATATTTAAATTAAATAAAACGGATTAATTTGTTAGAACTTTTGTTACTGTGTTTTATTTTATTTTAGATTAATATTTTTAAAAAGTAAGTTATTATTACAAGATGTTTATTACTTTTTGAGATTTTAATTTATTTTTAATGTTAAAATGTTGCAGAAAGAATTGAACTACACTAATAAATTATTATGAATTAATATAAATAAAAATATATTATTTAAACAAGTTTGATAAATTTGATGGTAAAAAGGTTTGTTTCAATGGTCAGATGTGGACCAGTTCAGCGGTGATGATAATGTCCATTAAACTAGATGTCTGCAATTGATGATTTTGATATCTATTAAATTGATTAATGAAATTAATTGAAAACACAGAGAAAGAATGTTTGAATGCGATTGTTTTCAGCGACGATGATGTCCAGTTAAGGAAAGAAGAAATTAGAAACTTAAAAACCAAAACTGCTTGATAAGTATCAAATCAATGCAGTTCAAGTCGACTATATCACATAAACTTGTTTCTTTGAAGAAGCGAATGCGCAACTTTTAGTACACTAGACTAGGCCACAAGACCGCTCGACCATTGAAACACTGTACAATATAGAGAAAAAACTAAATATTTAAATGAAATTAAACGGATTAAATTGTAAGAAATGTTTCAGCGGTGTTTTATGTTATTCAAAATAAATATTTTATTATGTTTTATAAAATAAAATCTTATTACAAGATATTCATTACTTTTCGAGATTTAAACTTGTTTTAAAAACTAAAAAAATTGCTTGAAAAATTTTAACGGACAGATTTTTTTTTGGTTTCTTTGGGAACAAATTTTCTGTTTCGATGTTTTAACTTTAAAGTGATCTTTTAGCGATGATTATGATTTCCAATTTGTTTTACTGATTTCTAAAAACCAACAACTTCACGTCTAGGCCACAACAATCTTATTTTGTGATTTCTGAAATTTTCAGCAATTAAATTGGTCTTTAAAAGTTTAAAGTTTAGCCAACTATTGGGCGCGAACCCGCGACCTATCTTTAATGGACTAGTGCATAAGACCGCTTAGCAATTGAAACAGTGTATTGTTTAATGTACACTTTAGCTTCCAAACTTTTTTCTTCATATCTGTGACCACATTGTGGGCATGTGTTGACTCTTTCATAATTTTTACTCCAAATTTTCAACCGATCGAATTGCAGCCGTTGATTTTTCATTTTTCTGCTTCTATTACCTCTGCGTATTCTTCTTAATGCCTTTCTTGATCCATAACTCCTCTATATGGCTGCTTGATCCTTCTTTTCACCTCTGAGTAATTTTTAGTTGCAGTTACAAACTAATCTCCTTTGTAAATATAGCACCTTGTACATACGTAGATGGTTGCCCTTTTTAATTCTACAATTGGCCATGAAGCAAGTACAGCCACGTTGTAACTGTGATATAAATTTAGGAAAACTTAAGTTTTTCATTATAAATTATGGTCAGGGTTTTCTGGCTCTCTAACTTTAGTTTTAAAATTTGGAGCAAACATTTTTGATAATTATTAAGCTTTTTATTAAAAAGCTGACAATTTTTTACCAATATTGTGGAACAATTTTTTGCAAGAATTTTGGCAGCACTGCATTAATATTTATTGTTTGCACAACAACCCTTTTATTCTTCTATTCTTAAAATGAATTAAAAATCTCAAAAAGTAACATAAAATCTCATTAAATAACTTGTTTTAAATAAAATAAAAAAGTATAAAAAATTTTTTCCTCCTTGTTTCACAAAGTTTCATTGGTCGAGCGGTCTTGTGCACTGGTTTAGTAAAGGTCGTGGGTTCGCGTCCAGTCAAATGTTTAAGTTTAAACTTTAAATCTATCTCAATAATCCAAAATTAAGAATGCTAAGGCGTACACGTGGAGTTGCTGGCTTTTAATTAAAAATCAAGATTGCTTTGGCCTGCTGGTTGAGTCTTGACAGTCAGTTATCAATACAAAGCTAAATTGCTTTGGCCTACCATGAATGGTCATTGAAACAAATTTTTAACATTTTCATACATGATTTAAAATTTGAACCTAAAAAATTTCTTTTTTTTTTATTCTATATAATTTAAATAACAAATTTATTCTCTCTTTTGTACAACGCTTCATTAGTCGAGTGGTCTTGTGCGCTAGTTCGGCGTACAAAAAGTCTGGATTTCGACTCCAATTAAAGGATCAACTTTATGTGGTAATGTCGTTGGGTGGTTTGACTTTACAATTAATTTTAAGTTTGCAGCTGCTTACAAGTTGAGTTGCTGGTATTTAAAAATATTACCAGTATTAACTTATCAAGTTAATGTGGTATTTATTCCAAGCTTACCATTGAAACAAATATTTAGATATTTGTTTTAAAATTAAACTGCCGAATTCCGAAATTTCAATATTTTGTTAAGTATAAGGAATGTAAATTATTGTTTTATGTAAATTATTATTTTTATATTAATTTATGTTTTATTAATTATTTTCTCGAAAAGCTACACTCAAATTTAGTTTATTCTTATTCAAATCTAATTCTTTATTTTACACTTAAATAATTTTTTTTTTTGCTCAAGCTTTTACACTGTTTCAATGGCCTAGCGGTCATGTGCACTAATCCAGAGTACTTAAGGTCGCAAGTTGGCGCCCACTTGGAGGAAAATTTCTAGGCAGCAGTTTTACTTCATAGACAAATAATAGGCAATAATAGGCAAACCAATACCATCCTTGATTTGACCATTGCAAGTCTCTTTTTTGAATTAATGAATTTTATAAATGATTATGACTACAACAAATGATAACATTCCAATTGCAATCGAGATTCCAGCTAATTTTTTAGCGGTGATTGAGTCTCTTTGAGCTTTAGCAATATCTCCTTTCTCTATTGATGAATCAACCTGAAAAAGTAAATGCAAAATTTTGGTTAAATAGAAAAAAACATTTATTTGGGTAATTAACGACGATCATAAAGTAATTTTATTTTATGCAGATGTCTCCTTATTCAAATCAACGTTACTTTCACTTTTATACTAAATTTAACCCTAGTATTTTAGAATTATTGTAAATACAGATAATTCTGAGTACATATAAATTATATTGTTCTAATCAAATCCGCAGACTTTTTTTAGCTCCTTTTTTATTGATTTTTTAACAGCTGAATTATAAAATTTATGTTAAAATTGAGAGTCTATTTTAGTCAACCAATGTTTTTTTTATCATCAAACGTAGAACCAGAGTATATTTTATTTTAAACATTGATTTCAAATACCAATTGATGTTTGCTACAGCATTTCTGGCTGAGACAAGAGATTTTTTTGGTTGTTTTTGAAAAAAACGCTAATCTTTTATTTCCTAGCGATTTATTGCTAAACTACACGAAAAATAAATTACTTTTAGATGTAATCTGAAAGTAATTTATTTTTTCTGAAGAGTATTTAAAATCTTAATAAAGTAACATGAAACTGAATAGATGGTATCAATATTTCACCATGGACATTAACAGATTAATTTTATACATTTGGTCTATTAAATTACAATCTTTTTCTCAAAAAACATTTTATAATACGAACAATTTTTGTGGTTAAATTCTTAATACTAGTTTCTTCACCAATCCTCCACAATTTTGATGGTATTTAAGCATGAGCTGCTTGTGTGCTGATTTTCTCCAATAAACTTATTTTTTTCTGAAAATTTAATGCGCGAAAGCTATTTTTGAAGAATAAAAGTTGCTTGACTCTCTGGGTACAAATGATATTCCAAATACAAATTTAGTTCTCTGGTAATAATGATACCATAATTACAAACTTTACAGAAAACTTACATTTAACGATTAAAACGTTTTATAATAATGGAAATTTAACTTACTCGACATGCTTTGTATATGGCTAAAGCACCAATTGGAAAGAAACAGCAGAAGAAAGCGAATAGAGCAAGCGCCATGTGGTTATTTGGTATGGCCTGCCCTTCGACGGAATCTTTGTTATTCACGTTAATATTAACTGTATGATTTAGATGAAAATTATTGGACGAGCATATAGCATTGTAAAAAGTTAACTTAAAGATACATATACATATATTTCATGAAAAGAAGCTAATACCGATACTTGCTGAAAAACCGTATTGTTATGGATTGTTGCAATCCGCATCGCATTCGGTTGTTGTAGTTGAGGTCCTAGATATCCCATTTCATATTGACCTTGAGGGATCAAAAACTGAGGATAATAATGTTGAGGGATTCTCATTAACATTGACTCTAAAAAATGTTAAAAAAGTATTTTTTTCGTGTAGTATTTAAGGATGCGTCTAATCATTTTCAATTAGTTAGCAATACCATTTTCATAGGAAGAAAGAGGTTGTAGTGAATAGTTACTTCAATTTAAAAAGTATTATTTTCATTACAGTAATACTGCTAGTGATATTAAAAAAAATTCACCTTCCAGCTTTTTAAAAATTTTGCTGATTTTATTCTTTGTCTGATGATGAGAAACTTACTTGAAAACATTTTCATGTGATTAATGCTTTAAGAATTCATGTTATTAAAAAGAGTTTCCTGCCTAAAAAAGTAATGTAAATAAGCTTTTTAAATTAAAACTAATCATAGCGGTCAGTTTTGAAAACTTCTATTTACTCAAAATTATATGACACAAAAATATATTTGCAGTAAATCATCTATGGTTTACTTAACGAAACTCTCAAGAAAGTCGTGATGCTGAATAAATTCTTGCGTTGGAAATATTTCGCCTATTTAATGATTGTTATTTAAGCATTTATTGGGGATCACTTTTTTCTTTTTTAAATTAAATAAGATTATGATTAGTTATGTAAATTTCAATATCTTTCTTTTAAAATCACTAATCTTGTATTTTTTATTTTGGTTTTAATGGTGTTACTTATTGAACCAAAACACTATTATTGAACAAGAAATCCAAAAGTATTAAGCATTAGGTTGGAAATATTGTCCTTTCTTGAAGCAAATTCTCCATCTATCCGGCAAAAAATGGATTCCATCTTTGTAGAAGCTAATTGGCAGCGGCTTAAAATTTTACAAATGTTGGCTTCGAGTTGGCAAATGTCATTAAAGCTCTTCTAGAAATTATACGGTTCGGAAAATGTGAAAACCCGATCTTTATACGCTTAAGACGTCAGTTTTACATTGTGTGGCCGCACTTTGTTGTGCATAAAGTAAATCTTTTTGTGCTGTTGCGGTGTTTGCTTGAATTTTTCGTGAGTCTTCTAGCTGTTACAAAAAATAGTCAGCCTTTACGATAGTTTTGGGAGGAAAAAGCTAGATTTGTACAATGCCATGTACATCCCACCACACTAACAAAATAACCTTCTTTGAATGAGAATCTTATTTGTGCGCTGGCTCTGCCCGCTTTTCAGTGTCAACCTACTGACTCATTCAATTATGCGTTACATAAAGCAACCACTTCTCATCGCCATCAGTTTAGTGATTACATCAAACGATGCGTCGCTATTTGGAAAGTAAATATGAGCAGATCTCTAGTTCATGTTGTGTCAGGCTGTTAGAAACCCTTTTCCCTAACTTAAGAACCTTTCCAAAATAAAGAACTAGCCACTCTATAGCCTAACATCGGGGTGTTAAGGCTTCACAATGGCTTCTAAATTTTAGATTTTTCTCCACCAGTTTAAGCTCCGCTCCGAAATCAATTTCAGTTGGAAGACCATACCTTAGACGATCCTCAAGTTGGAAAATGATGAAAACAAATTTGACATGTATCTTTGATAATACTGTTTTGGCTAAGAGCTTATCTTATGTTATATTTGGCCTGACCCACGGAACGACCAACCAGAACTCACATAAGATCAGTGTCAAATAAGGCATTTCTGATCTGATATTTTATATCAATTGAATTACCTGTGCTAGCTATTATAGTTGCCTAGAAGTTTCTAAAAAATAATGTAACATTGATGCATTTAAACAAAATGTTAGAGCAATGCAGGAATATATAGAACTTCCCATTTTCTAATGAAATTCACATGGATCATGATAATGGTGACCTTGCTGACCCAAGAACGTCACTTATATGGGGTAATAGCGTACATATGAAGGTGCCATGTAGTGAAAACTTTGAAATCTTATTATTTTGTTTCCGGAAAATAATTTCATTTGAATCTTCAAGTTGGGTGAAATTTTGACTTTATGTTGCGCCAATAAAAACAC
Organism: Hydra viridissima; assembly: GCF_058129835.1. Lineage (NCBI taxonomy): Eukaryota > Metazoa > Cnidaria > Hydrozoa > Anthoathecata > Hydridae > Hydra > Hydra viridissima. The sequence continues at coordinate 18,063,197 of NW_028324307.1, read as the reverse complement.
CTGTAGAATGAAAAACACTCCATATAATATGATAAAAATGGGTGCAAATGTTGCCTATTACACCAAACTCTAAATACAATTTCAGTAAAATTGATTAACTGGTTAAAGATTTATTGCAGTTTTAGTTTAAATTTTGATTTAAACTAAAACTGCCGTAAATCTTTAACCATTTAAAGGTTTTTTGCTACTTATGCCTCAAAACATTTTCGATTACTTTGATAATAGATCATTATTTTCAAAGTATTGATTACATTCGTGTTCTTCAATGTAATACCAAAAAATTTCATTGTAATTGTTTAATTGATACATGTGCTGATTTCATTTGGTAGACCATAATATTGATTTACAATTTAAAGAAGGGTTTGATTTGACTTATGCATAGTAGTCTGGGCTAATTTTTGCAGTTATCAAAATTTTAATGCAAACTGTTATTTAAAAGTCTTTTTGTATGGTATAATGAGGAGTTACATTTCTTTTTTTTTTTTAAGTTCTTAAATTAAATGCTCGCCGATGGTTTTAAAGTTTAGAATTCCCTGATTTTAGGGCACTTTTAAAGGTTCAGCAGGAATAGTAAACATGGTCCGAACTCATCGATTCAAATCCAAAATGAATCATCAAATAAATCTAACAAATGATCTGTGATCCGCAAGGCAATTACTCTAGTGAAATTTTATACTTTATAATTTATGTTGGTTTTTTAGTAGTTTATGATTCGCTGTCAGTTGAAATATAACATATTAAACGAAGTATAAAATACCTAACAAAAAGATAATTTTCATAATGTCTCAGGAAATGGGGAATAAATTCCCCACAAGAGCAAGTATATTTTACTTTTGTGAAATTGTGTAACTTTTTTAGATAACTATTTTTAAAGTATTAGTTGTATAGCAATGAGAACTAGAAAAAGGAAAAGTTTCCCAGTCCTCAGCCAAAACGCAGACATAGAGTAAAAAAATATTGCTAATGACAAAGATTCTTGGTTGGAAACACCCTGTAGATGATGGAGAGGAACCAGCTTCCTTTGAGGAGGCACATCGTCTAACACTATCTTCACCTTCGTAATCTGTATCCGAGGAAACCACTTAAAGAGTTGGTGTCTTACCCTCTTCAATACAAAACTTTTAGGTTCGTTTTATATTGTTTTACATGTTAACCAACCTCGTCATTTTGTTGTCAAATGGATATAGAATGTGAATTAGAATTTCAGTGCAAAACTAAGTTTAAAATTCCCCCATACCACAAAAAATTACTGAATCACATCTGTTCCTTTTAATATGTGTTGGACAAAGATTGATATTTTTCTAGATCATCCTGCATTTAAGATGGTGCTAACTGTGAGTTTGGATGTCTCCTCTCTGGAGTCTTGGTTCTTTGGAGATGACAGGATTTTCAGTTCTGATCGTCCATTATCTATGGGACAAGGTCAGTCAGTTTGATTTTTTTAACAAAGTTAGATTAACAAGGTTTATCAGTTTGTGGAACAGAACATTAATCTGAGTAAATCTGAGAAGAAGGTTGAAACTGGATACGAAGCATCACCCAAGAGGTTTAGCATTAAACTTGGATGTAACAAGTTACAATAAAGTTCTCTCTTTTAATGTAAAACAATCACATAAATCAATGTAAAACTTTTGCCACTTTGCCCAGATTGAACCTACTGCTGAGTCAGTACTGAAGTCGTGGAGAAATCACACTTGGAATCTAAACCCTTCCTTGGTTGTAATATTCTTGGCTTCCAAGGACAGCAATAACTTTGCGTTGATGGAGGAGATGGCTAAGTTTCTGTATGTCACAGAAAGAAAGGTACTCGGAAGAGATAGAGTAAGGGCTGAGATGGTTCCAATGCATGATTACTTGAAGGAGAATGAGAAAACTTCCTCATATACCAATTTCATCAAGAAGGAGAGTTGGAATATGTTCAACATTCTCGGCCTTACCATTTTTGGGTCTGGTTATTGTGGGACAGCATTTTCGAACCAAGGCAAAGTTAACAAAATTGAAATTAAAAAGAAAGATCATCAAGCAGTTGTTAATGATGTTTTATGGAGAGTGAAATGGAAAAGTAGAGATTAAGAAGACCCCGACCTATTTTATAACAAGTTTTCACTGTGCAGGATACCAACATGCGCTAAAGCAGACTATGAAAAGTAACTGCAAGAGTAGATAGATCGAAAATGGTTGTTAGAGTATGACAAAACTAAAATGGGGCCGCCCAAAGGACAAATTTTCTTAATGGCTGTTAGGGTTAGGGTTAGGGTTAAGGGTTTGATCCTGTGGAACAATTTAGATAAAGTTAGAGGATTGAGATAAATTTAGATAAAGTTAGAGGATTGCCAGTAACTTTGAAAAGCAGCAACTTCAAGAGAGTTAAATTAGTATTTAGACGGAAACCCAAATCTGCAAAAGAATGCCTTTTTTCCGTCTTGCAATAAAGGAGAAATTAAAATGTATTGTAACATTGACTCAAACAAATTTTTGCTAGCACAATATCGATTGGAATACAAAATCAAGATTATGAAACCAGAATGTATTATAGAATATAACAAGTACATAAAAGGTCAATTGAGGCTGACCAATATTTTTCTTTTTATTCCATTCTGCGAAAAATTCAAAAGTGGGCAAAAAGTCTAGCCTTGTATTTACTGAAACGTTCAATGCTAATACAGTGCATAATATGTACAATAACTCTAAAATAGAAAGCAAAAAATTTTATTCAGGCAGTAGAGCTTTATAACAAACCAGCTACCGAAGTGTGAGAATGGATACTGATACAACAACCTATTTCTTCTACTTTATTTCAAAAGCGTCATGTCTAATGCTGATCCTTCAGGGTGTATATCAATGGGTTTAAAAAACCATAAAGTTATGAAAAAAGAAATTTTAGAGAAGAAACTAAGTACACAGAGGCAATTTAGGGTTTGGGCACACAACAAGTGGAAAAGTTTAACAATAAATGTATTTTTTGGGCAGATAGAAGTATAATAGTGATTAGAATGTATTGTTTGTGAGATTCCCCTCAAAATATCTTGGCCATGATGAAATAAGAAGAAGATTAGGAGTTTCTTTTTAAACAAAGAGAAAAGGGTCAGCCAGGCTTTATACTTGAAGTTGATATAAAGTTAGCTTGAGCTGAAAAAAGAAAACTACAAAAGAGCGGGCAAAATGAACCATTAAGTTCAAATTGAAAATTAATTCGATATTAATAAGATTCTTTTATTTAGGTTGAATACTGGTCTTTTGTTAGGTGCGTTTAAATTCCCTGGTTTTTATTGTTGTTTTTACAAAAACGCGTACAAAACTACCTAACTATTTTTGAAATTAGTTGGGACCTTTTCTTTATCTTTTCTTTTCATAGTGACTGATGATGAAGAAGATGCGGACAGAGTTGAAAAAGAAAACACAAACGATGAAGTTATTTGCACCTCACAACAAACCAAGAAACTTCCTGGACCATCTCGTAGCAACAGGACGAAGAGTGGTGAGGGAAATTCTAATCATGAAACAATCTCTGTTATTGCATTGGTGTAAGGTATATGATAGAAATGCCACGCAAATACTCATAGCTACCATAGAAGCACTTGATTTAAATTCGAGTTTGCTGAGTCAAAAACCACCATCCATTATCAGCAAAAAGTATGTCCAGAGAAAATATTCGAACGAATTTGTATATCAGAGAACGAAGCAGTTAATTGAGACGGAAAACTTTTAACCAACTCAACCAAAATGAATCGCTGTTTTAATTTCTTATGGTGAAAAAGAATTACTGTTAGGGTTAGGGTTGCAGAGAGAAGTAGTGGTGAAAAACAAGCCCTAGCTGTATATAAACCTCTCAAGAATGGGGTGTCTTCCATATTATTAAGCCAATTCATTTCAACACCACAGCACCAAACACAGGAAGACTCAAAGGGGCTTATAAAAATTTAGACCTCATGTTGGGTAGGGAGCAGCTTACCAAGATTGCCGCCATCATATTCTCGAAATTATGATCAGAAGTATTTTTTAAGGTAATTGCAGATCAACAATTGGGCCTCAACCCTAAAACGAAATCCTAACCCTATCGCTAATCCTAATTTTTAAGTCTTTTTATGACTTATTGTTTTTAATTATCCGTCCGTTTAAAAACCATAATTAAGAACTTTACAATCTTTGCAACAGATACTGCCTTATTTATAAGCTTTATTAGTAAATTTTATCATACATTTGATGAAAAAGTTCTGATATAATTGATATCTAAAAAGTTATATATATATATATATATATATATATATATATATATATATATATATATATATAAAAGTTCAAGAGCTGTCAAAATAACGTTTGCAGTGAACGTCAATACAGTGTTCGCCATATGTTAATTGAACGTTCAATGCGAACGTTTAAGAACTGTAAATCGGAATTCGCAAAAGTTAATTTACGTAACGTTTGCAGCGAACGTTAAACAAACCTAAACTAACACCAGGACAACGTTTCTTAAACGTTAATTGTTAGCTTGGAACTTTTGAAGGAGAGGAGTAAAGTAGTGCACCGCAAGAGGGTGGGAAATGATATTTTGGAAGCAAAGTTTGAGTCCTGGCACATTTTTAGTTCTGACTTTATATTCCTAAATGAATAGTATTGTAAAATAAATAATCAAATGTAATTGCTAATTTAAATACGGAATATTGCTCAGCGTTTTTGTTGATCAAACGACCTTAAATATTTGCGAAAAACTATAAATATTACCATTATATATAGTTTGGAAATAGGCAAATTATATTCGAAAAAATATAATTTCTCTATTTCCAAACTATAAATAATGGTAAATAAAACATTTTTATGAACCATCGTGTTTTTGGAAATTAGATGGCATTTTTTGCATGCTTTGTAATTTTTGATACATGTAAGTAATATCCAGCGTCTTTAAATTAGCGGCAGAACTCCTAACGAAGGCGGCATGAAAACTATGATTATCGAAGTACCTACTTCGTTCGCACTCAATGATCAAGTCTTTATGGTTGCAAAACAGTAATTTTTTTGATGGATAATTCTTACGCCATTGTTCGAGTATTTGTGCAGTTTTTTCTCGCGTAGTTTCAAGTTCTTCTTTTGCGTTTTCAATTGTTGTGTCATCAACCAAAAAAAACAGAGCATATTTTTCACAATCATAAGTCAGCTAATCAGCAAGCTTCGTGAATACATATTGTGGAACTTTTTCAACTAAAAAAGACAGTTTTGGTTGTATAAATCGAAAATGCATCTCAATTGGGAATTTAAAAGAATATACTAAAGTTACCCTTAATATCATCGAATTCTTTTTTCATTCCAACGTCGCCTTTTAAAGTAGTCCTACGAAAAAGAAGTCCGTTATTGGTAATAATAAATTTCACTAAAATGCTCTTAAATATGTCGCAAATTATTTTCACGGTTAATAAACGAGTGTAAGGAAAGTGGTGCTGCGTCAAAGTAAATTAGCGGAGTTTAAAAACCAAGTACTCCGTTTAATATATCCTAATTATATATTTTTTAAACTCCCTTCGTAACTAAACTCAAAATGTTGGAAAATGAAATAACACTGTTTACTATTAAAGGGGTATATAAAAATTTAGACCTCGTGGTATTCCAGTAGGCACTCCTCATCCACCAATTAATTTTTTACTTACAATTAAAGTAGCTAGACTTATATAGTCTCTGCTTCCGAAGAAAAATAAATAGACTTCAGTATTTCCCTAAATAACAACTTTGAAAGATAACTTACCAACTTTTTTATTCAGCAATGCCTGCATGATTGAGATTTGCTTAAAGACTCAATTATTATTTTGAAATAATGATTAATAAAGCAATATGCTAAAGAACAATATCATTTTTAACGTACAATTGAAAGCTCAATCTGTTTATTTAACTAATTTTTGTTGAAATGTACTTGTGAAAGACCATTAACAAAGTGATTAGCTGTCGGCAATCTTAGGCTCAATCTTGGGTGACTTTATGTAACGCTGTAGCCAACAATGCTTATTCTACTTGACGTATTTAGTTTCAATCATTATTATGGGAATTTTTTGACCTTTTATAGGATATTTTGCAAATAGTTGGTGTGTATTTGATCTTAATTTTTAAAACTTCAGTTTAAAAACAGCAGAGTACCTTTTGCAAGGCATAAATGAGAAAACCTAAATAGAGTATTGGTGTATTCAAAAATTTATTTTGTCTGCTTAAGGCTGATTTCAGTTAGACTAAGTGATTTTTTAATTTTTTTTGTCGAACATTTGTTAGAAAAAATATTATTTTCTTGTATAAATGTTTAGCAACAAAAAGGTTGTGCATTTAAGTTGAATGCCAGACAAAGTTGTTCAATGTTTTGCTTTTTATTTTGACAAAGTTTTGATACCACTTTTGTACTTTGAAAGTTGTACATCTTATTATCTCTTTGAAAAGAACAGTATAAAAGTTAAATGCTTCAAATGACTCATACATTGCACAATTTTCAAGTTTGCAATATTTTATTTTTGTACTGTTGCTAATCTATTTTTTTAATGATAAACTAATTAGTCATTTATGTAATATCTGATATAAATTTCCTATTTTCTCAAAAGCAGAACAAGTGAAACAAGTGGGAATTTTCCCCGGCAATCTTGATTTACTAGAATTACTATAATTAATGAAATACTTATAAAGCAGGTTTTTTTCGCACATGACCTTAAACAATAGTACTACTAACTTGCAATCTTTATTCAAACCAAATGAGTTTCCAGGTACAATGTTTTTCTACAAATTTATGTACTCTGTTTCATTAACGCGAGCATTTTTAATTGATTTTTTTATACAATTTTCAGAATGCCTAACGTGATAAGTTTACAACCTTTGCAGATATCTTTTACTTTTTTCAGAAGATAGAGAAAACGAAAGGAGAATGAGAACTAGTCAATGTTTTTTTGAAAGTATTTTCACCCAATAAGACGAGAAGAGTAAAGAAATATAACCTTTTAATATTGAACAGATTTTCTAGCCTATTTCATACAGTTAAAGAAGCTTTCTCTGCAACTTTTTTCTGATTAAGTGTTAATATTCTCATATTTAAGTTCTGATACTCAGTTTAAAAATTTGTTATTATTAATAAACCCTCTCTTCATTCTGCTTTACTTAATCACTTCTGCAAAATCATATTTTCTCCTCCTTTTCCCAATTATTCGAACAATCAAACAAAAGTTGTTAAAGAGTAAGATAACAAATAAATATAGATGACGTACCGGTTCATTTTGTGCTCTAGTACCTCCATTCTTCTTTCTGCTATCATTCTTGTTTGCAATCTTTAAAAGAACAAATGATTGATCGACAAAGCAAATGTTTTTTTAAACACATTTTTAAACTTACATAAGCCAGTATGTTAAAGAATTTAAAACCATTAATTTAACCTCAACTTTTAATAGGAAAATCTGAATCAAGTAATAGCCAACCATACAAAAAAAGAAATAAGACAAAAACGTAAACCGAATCAATAAAAAGTTCTAACTGGCTTTATAGAATGAAAAATTACCAAGAAATCTGAGATGAACCAAGTTGAGATCGGTTTAATTGTGTTTTCACTTTTAAAAGTTTCAAGTAAATGAACTTTCTTGCATTGAGATTAAACTCAGCTGTTATTTGTTTTTAAATTGCATTCAGATTTTATTGTTTTGTATAATAATGGCCGTGTATGAACAAGAGTCTTAATCAAGTAATAGGTGTTAGTAAAATAGTAGAATGGAATTATATTATAAAAGTAAAAAACGTGCAAAATGAGTTATCCTGAAAGAAACAGGCTATAGCCACTACGGAGTATTGCCAAGATATTGATTGGTAAGCTTCGAATTGCAGTGTTTTAGGAAACTAAGTTCGTTAAATTGTTGAATAACATCGCCATTTACTTTTTTCCGTAAATAACAAGTAAAACGAACTTTGATTTTGTATTATTACTTTTTGACTTTTCTCCACCAAAACCTTTAACAAAACCTACTTGTTTATAGTCCAGTGCAGTAGATGTTTAAGTAATTGGCAATAAAGATTTGTGGAAAAGTAACGTAAAGTAAATGTTTCAAATAAACGAGAAAAGCTACCTAAAATCGTTTTCGTATTTTTCAATGACGTCATGCCATATTTAGGTGTATAAAATATGGTGGAATGATAATCGGTTGATGCTTAACGTGATGTTGAAATTTAGTCTAAGTGATGGTGGTAAATGAAGTGGAAAATGAAATTATGTTAAAGTTGAAGTTAAGCATGGAAATAAACTGTGCAAATATTTTTGACATTTCAACTTTTGGTGAAAAAAAAAATTTTTTTTAAGAAAAAAGATCAAAAGGAACATTTCCAAAACTATTACGTCATCACCCTTTTTTCCGTAATTTTTCCCTTACAGAGTGTATTGCCTGTTTTTATTACCTATAAAAAACGGGCTGAAAACAAGTAAAATTTTTGATCCTAGATCAAATGTTTTTCTTTCTCCTAGTTTTGTCCTCTATTAGTTAATATTAGTATAAAGAATTTGTTATATGATTTCCTAAGTGCAGCCCAGTTGAGTTAAGTCAAGTCCATTAACAGTATAATAACAAAAGATTTTTTTATTACCATTAGAATTAAATTAATCATTCAATAGAAAGATGAAACCCAGATAAAAATTTCCATTCTAAAACAAATAATTACAAAGACTAAAAAAGATACCTAGAACACAGCTTAATTCTAATATTTAAACCATGTTTACATATTCGTTTCTAATTTCACCATAGATAAATAAAATCCATAAGACCTATACTATGAGAATCTAATGAACCTACAAAAAACTTCAAAGATCTAAACTATTTGGATGTGATGGACCTACTAATTATGTAACTAAGTTCATAACATACCTCATCCAACCTCTGATCTTCCGCAGGTGTTATTAATGACGACTCCAAAGCCTCTATGAAGCGATTATCAGGTGTATTAGTATTAATGGCTTTACTTGGTTCCCAAAAGATACATACATACATACATACATACATACATACATACATACATACATACATACATACATACATACATACATACATACATACATACATACATACATACATACATACATACATACATACATACATACATACATACATACATACATACATACATACATACATACATACATACATACATACATACATACATACATACATACATACATACATACATACATACATACATACATACATACATACATACATACATACATACATACATACATACATACATACATACATACATACATACATACATACATACATACATACATACATATCAAAATTTTATTTTTAATGTTTTTCTACTGCATGACATTATAAAAACTAGATTAATGAACTCAATTAAAAACAAAAACAAATCCTAACCCTAATAGAATTAAATCTTTTCAAAAACAATGGCAAATATAGGACTGTTGCTATATAAAAGCTTTACTTTTAAAATTAGAGGAAGAACAGAAAAGGTTTCTTACTATAAGAATGTGAATTGAGGAAGAAATGAAAAATATTAGATAAAATTTCAACATTAAGTTTTAACAAATTTTGATATTTTTAAGTTTTAAGCTTCGAAAACAATACTTTTTAAATAAAATATACTCATAACGAAAATACGCCATATGCATTTAAAGCGAGTAGCTTCTTTTTTACTTGCCTCGATAGGAATTTCTTCTAAAATAATTATATATATATTTATATATATATATATATATGGCATAATTATCAAAGAAATTTGAAATTGATATAATTGTTAAGTAAATTAAAGTAGAAATAGTAAGTTGCAAATGTTGCCTTTACCTGAGCTAAGGAGCCTCACCTGCCCCATATGACAAAATTGTTATCTATAAAATTTAATATTTTTGGAAGATTTGCGGCTATGAAAATAGCCGTTTTTAAAATGTTTTAACATTGGCATTGAAAGTAATCAATGTGATCTGCATCTTTGATAGATAAGTTTACACATTCACAATAGTACCACTGTTGACACTTTGTACACACAGTCTTTCTTTCCAAAGGAATTTTTCAAACCTATAATAATAGAAAGCTAATATTATACTACAGTCTATATACATACATAATATACACACTTTATATCTCTAAGACCGTAGATATATAGATTTTAAAATAAGGATAAACCAAAATTTACATTTAATTCCAAAAATAAATGGATAGTGAATTTACAGAGGGTTAGATAACAAATATAGAAAATTTCCACTACCCACTATTATATTCCAAAATTTGAGGGGATGGAAGAAAATTGAGCAGGTAGAAAAAGTTTGATTGGATGGAGGAAACTTGCATAATTTTCCCCTCTTCATAACATTTTCAGCTTCGAGGAAAAAATGGATAACTGCTAATAACTAATTAAAATTTTTATTTCAATTGTATTTTAAAGAATTAATCACTTACCCTGCAAATAACCACTTTCAACGTTCTTTAAACAGTGTCGTAAACGAATTTACTAAATTGCTCCTCATTAAATGAATCATTCCACCAGTTCCGCATCTTCTAAATGGGTTGAATCTATTATTCTAAATTTTAGAATGTGGGTTGTATCCACGCCAGATGATGCTTTTTCTCATCCGATGATTTAGATTAATGGGTTTTTACACTAATTCTAAATTTACCGAAATGAGCGCGGGGTCTGAACTAAATTTCACTAAAAAAATTAATTTTTTCAACAATTAATAGGAAAACAGTTAATCGAATACGTTTTTGAACTTTGTATTCAGATCAATTTATGTAATGTATTCTTATTGAAACTAATATTTCCCAATCATTATGTTATAAAATTCTCTTTAACTGTTGCAGTTCCAAGTAAGTATACTGCTTAGCTACACTCTTTGCTCTATATACTAAAAATGCTTTTTATTTTTTGTTTTGTTTACAATACTATGATGATTTAAGAACAGTTTTACATTTAGTTTTTAAATTATGAAAGTAAAATTTTTCTTCAATGGTAATTGTATTTTTTATAATTTGGTGAGATTCTATTTATGATGCCTTGATCTTGTTTTTGTTAATGTTCACTTTTAACTTGCCTTATTATCTAGTAGTCTTAAAGTTGAGGTTTGGGTTAGGTTTGAAGATAAGGTAGGATTAAATCAGCAGGATAGTGTAAAAGTTAGGCTGACTGACACATTTAGAGAAGTAAAAGGCTGAAGCTTTTCACAAGTTTCCATGTATTTTTCACAAACCTCCTAGCACTTTCTCTGTGATCTCCAACATAAAAAAGGTATGACTGCTCATTGACAAACTCTCCAGTGCTGACAGAACAATATTAATCTGAGTATTAAGCTTCTTATTCTTCAGATCTTTAGTTTCTAGAGCATCATATGACTTCTTTAGCATCTTGGTCTTGACTCTGTTTCCATTTCCATGTCCTTAAGAGCAAAAATTACTAGCTGAGGAATTCTTTTTTTTTAGGGAAACAAACTCTTTCAATTCATATACTATCTCTAGCTGAAAAGTAATCAGTTGGAATCCTCAGGCAGTGACAACCAGACCTTCTACTTCTGCTGGACTTAAGCTGGAGGCAAGTTCTGTCTGGTTGTCACTGCCTGATAACTCTAGTTCTACCCATATGGTCACCCTCTTGTTTCTTCCTCTTTTTTTTCTGCGTTGTTGCTTGTGCCATTTTCTTTAGCTTCTCCCTTCCAAAAGCAAACATTTTCTCAAAATCTTTGGTTACTTTTTGTCTCTCCTTAGGCATTATTTCAGGAATTTTACATTTTCCCTCTTGGCCTCATTATCCCTGTCTGTTTCACTTTTGATAAAGTCAAAGATATTTATCTTGTGAATGGAAAACAGGACACAGCTCTCCATCAAAAAATGTTTCATCTTCTTGTAGCAGCTAAGGTAGATCCAGAGTTTTAAGCATTTTTAGGGTGTAGTAATTATTGACCATCTTGATGCTCTGTTCAGTGACAATTAACGTGCTGTCAAATACAGCCTGTAATAAATTTTATGTATTTATGTATACACTTAAATATACTTATTTAACAAATAATAAAATTAGATTTTTAATCTTATGTACCTGATGTTTTTGTTCAGATTGAGCCAGTAATATCTCTTAAGTAATTCACTATCAGTGGGAAGCATGTTGGGAACAAAGCTCTTCAAAGGGAACCATAGTAAGTAGAACTGTCTCATCTTCTCTGTGGCTTTTATTGAATCCCCTATATCTGTTTCTTGTGGGTTAATCTGATATTTAATCTTTGGAGAGAATTTCTTAAAATAGAACTTTATTATTTAAAAAATCTTTAAGTTAAATCTTTAGTTAAGTACCTTATAAATTGTGTGAAGCTGAACACATTTCCTTTCAAAATTTTAAATTGTGATTTGTTTTGTTTGGTTGTTTTTTGTTTTTTTTAATTATTTAAACTTATTTGTAACAAAAATAAAATGAACTACCGCATTTACTTTATTCTATATGGTTAGTTGTTGATAGAAATAGAAGCTTGACAACAGAAGAACCAGTTATAATTATTTTATGTAATGATTTATTTATATAATTATAAATTTATTTATTACAGGGTGTAGTTAATAGATTTATAATTATGTAATACATAGTTATAAATTTATCAATCACACCTGATTTTTACTAGACGTTTCTGCAAAAAAAACTTTTTAATGAGAATTGTACATGGTGTTTCATAAATTTTGTACATGCTTTTGGTTTTAAAATGCTCCTAATTACCAAATATATTTATTTAAAATCTATACATATATAAAGTTTAATTATTAATTTAAATATATAAAAAAAACCATGGCTTCATGACTTTCGAAATTTCAACTTGCTAAGCAATATTACTTGTTCAGATGCGAGACACTTCATGATGAATGGTATTACAAACCATCATTTGTTCTTATCAGGCCTACTCTAATCAGCACAAACTGATACTCTGTCCAATTCAAAGAATGGAGTTAAAGTGTGTTGTGGAATAATATTCAAGTGGTCTAATTGGTCCATACTTTGTTGACATTTCAGTCACAGTTGGTATATATCTACAAATGCTTGAAGAGTTTTTATGGCCTCAAGTTAAACAACATGGTATGTACTTTCAACAAGATGGGGCATCTGCCCCTTATTCCTGTCAAGTAAGAAGCTGGCTTGATCAAAAGGTAGACAAGGTTCTTTCTCCTCCAGACTTCTTCCTTTGGGGCTACTTGAAGAATATTGTATATAAGGACAGACCCAATAAAATTGGTGATATTTGTGAGTGGATTGAACAAACGTGTGCAGAGATAAACATAGACATGTGCAGAAGAGCCTGCAAAAAAAGTAGTAGTTCATTTGAACCGCTGCCAACATCTAGATAGTAAGCAAGTACCAGATATATTAAATTTATTAAATAAATTTTACCACTGTTGTATTATAATTATGAGATGAAGTTCACTTAAAGTATATTTATCGGTTAATTTTGTATTTTACTCTGTTATTAAATTTGATTTTTATCAGGACCTTCTCTAATGCTGTATGAATGTTGCATGTTAGTGTAACATCTTGTTAGAAGGATTTTCTGATAGATTGATGTATTAATTAAGTAATAGTTGTATTTTTTTGTCTGTATTCTTTTCTTAAGTGTTTAAGGAAGAATTTAATTTTCGTTATGCTACCCAAAATTTATTGACTTCAGCTAAATAATTTGGGATGAAATTGACTTCATATCTTCTGTAGGGGAGAGGAGGGAGCATTGGCACGTTATAACAAGAAATTAAAAAACAAAAAGAATATCAGAAAAAATTGGAGGTTAATAACTTTCGCTATTTTTTAAATGCATTAGCTATGTTTTAATATAATTTATGTTCAGAAATACTAATGGTTAAGTATAATACTTTTGAATTTTCTAAAGATTAAACAGATTTTAAAATGAATAAAATATTTTATAACATAGAAAGAAACATGAAGATAATTTATTTAAATAACAAGTATTTAAACAATTATATTTAAATTGCATAGTGCATAGTTTATACATTAGCAAAGCATTTGAGAATAAGAACCACATTGTAAAAAGTATATTTTACTACACTGTACCAAGTATATATGTAATCTACAAATCAGATATTAAAAATTCTGTACCAATGCTACCCGATTTCAATGTACCAATCCTCACCTTTTACAAATGAGTGCTTCAAAATGAAATATTTGTAATAAAAAATTTTTAATTTTTTATTTTTAATGAGTTTTAGGTTTAAACTTTAGTTTAAAAAAATTAAAACATTAAAAAACACCCTTAACTTAAAAGTATTGTATTCACCATACACAGTTAAACGTGAAAAAAATTCAACCTGGCGGCAAAATAAACAAAAGGTACATTTACAGGTAACAAATGCTTAAAACCTAACAATATTTTCTGTGAAAGAAATGATTATAAACAACATTTGGTATCTGCATTCAAAAGTTGAAATTGATTTAAAATGGCTGAATATTTGCAAGTCTACCAATGCTCCCTCCTCTTCCCTATTGATTTTGTTCCAAGTTTCCCTTGCAGCATCTTTAAAATCATCTTTTATTCTACATCCAATCTTTGGATACAATATCTATTATATATCTTGAATTGGAAATAGGTTATGATAACACTTATATGTAGTTACTTTCATATTAGAGCTTAAATTTTTTTGGATGTATGTTTTCCGTCTTTATGTTGATGGAAGATGATTATGTTACTGATATTGTTAACCTAATTTCCTCTTCCAAGGTGCCATTTCACCAACGTAAACTCTTCAGTTCACTCTACTATAGTTAATAAAAATAAAAAGTCTATTAGGTATTTTTGGAAAACCTGCGAATAACAATTGCGCAAGTTTCTGTACGAAAGTTGATTTAACCAGTTTATTGTTTTTTAATACAAACATTTTACAAAAGTGCAAAGGTTTTTATAAGAAAAATACCTCCTCTGACATCGTATAATTTTTCTTTTTTTATATTTAGGTGATTAACAAAATACAACTGTAGAAATCGTTGTTAAAAAAATTTGGTGCAAGAAACAACTGAAGCATCAGAAATCCTTTCTCATATATCATCTGAAATATTTTGTTTTTTTAAAGTGGCTCAACAGTTTTCACCAAAACTTGTATTGTTTTTTGTTTCTCAAATATTTTATAACGTTACGATTCAAAGATATATTATGCTTGCTGTATTTTTTTGTTTTCTTTATATCTTTATTAAAATTACCTTACGGGTTTTTTTTAGGCATCAAAAACCCAGCCAAAAAATATAAATAAAAAAAATGAATCTTATTTCAAAAGCATTCCTTATTCTGAATCCGTATAAATCCGTATAAATAATATCGGTTCAGATTCCAAATCGAAAAAATTGCAATCCGATCCGAAACTATCGAATCGGATTGCAATCCGAAAAAATTTTAACTAATTATTTTCCGATTCATTATTTTCGGATCAAATCAATTCTTAAGTTATTTGAACCGTTTAGCATAGATAATTCGGTGCACAATCCGCAATCCGATAAACAGTTACGAATCGGCGGTCTCTAGTTTTTTTTTCTTTTAAATTTTCTAATGAGCTAAAATTAATCAGCTGATGTATTCCAGTACTTTTATTGCTTGAGGGTAACGGGAGCCACAATAACGAACAACGCAGCGCTTCAATTAAATTAGATGGTGGTTAGGAAAAGTGCCATTAAATTAAACTTGCGGTGGTTGGGAAAAGTGCCGAGCGTTGTGTGTCGTGTTGATCCAGCTTAAGCTGCTTAGCTTAAATCTGCAGTTAGCTCAAACTTAGGTTTTTCAATTTTTTCCTTGTTTTCTGTAAAGAGGTGAAATCAGCGACCAGGTTTTTCATTAATATTTAATTAATAATTGATAATAGGATATGTGGTGACTACAATCTTTGCTTAAAATCCTATTTTTGCTGCATTTCATCGTTTAATTGGTGTATCGGTTTCGTTCTCATTCTTTTCAAGAACATTTTCCAAATCATTCCTAAAATAGATTGTTTATTTTGATATGGTTTCTATTATTTATGGTTTTCTTCCGAGAACAAAGTATAAGAAAAGAAGATAAACATGTTGTATAACTGAATCGCTAACTGCAGAAAGGTTACAAGTCCACAAATCCGGATTTTACAAGAAAGACAAAAAACTATTTTGACACTTTATTTTCAAACTTAGGTTTTTCAATTTTTTCCTAGCTATTCAACGGTAAGTGCGTAAGGTAAATACATAATTTTTTTAATGTATTTTGTTTTAAGTGTAGAACATTTTTTTAAAACATGGACACGATCCCTTTCTGCAGTTAGTAGTTCTATTACAGAAGCTATTTAAAAGAATGACTGAAAGAGAATATCAATTTAAAATGCAATTAAAATTTCACATTACTTAGAAATTAATGTACAGTTTTAATTGCACTTTAAATTGATATTCTCTTTAATCTGTATTGAAAAAATCTTTACATGAAGAAACCATCCTACAGTTCCTACAGTTAAAGCGCAAAAAAAAAGAAATTAACGTGTTTTGGTTCTTCTAAGTTTGTATTCAAGAAACATAATGAAATGCATGTTGAACTTATCTTATGGCAGCAATGTATTGAGCGAATTTGATATAGCGATGTAATTTGCGCAGCATAAAGAAAATTAGTGATTTATTATAAAAAAAATTCGAAATTTATAATGAAACAAAAAGGTGTTAATACCAACCAGTTTATACTTAATGAAGACATACAGGCTAATTGAGTGTAAACGAATTATTTTGTTCGTAACTATTAGTATTGATAGTTGATTGCTTTTAAAGATGGTTTATTTCCTTTCCTTTTTCTATTCCTTTAAACTTTATACACGTTTTTTTTTTTTTTTTTATAAGAAACTAAGCAAATGAACTAGCATTAAAAAGTTTCTTACTTTAAGGATACTTTTTTACAACTCTGGTACTAAAAGTTAGGGTTAGAATTTCTTAAGTATCAAAAGACAGAAAAAGTACACAAAATGCAGTTTGAAAACATGTTAACAACTAAGATAAAATGTTTTACAGTCTAAAATTATTTGAATTCTATTAATATCATTCAATGTAATATAATCCTCAGGTCCCTGAACAGAACACAAACTAGGAAATAATCCTCGTACTCTTAATGAAATAAGTTTCTTGTCGAAAAGTAACTTAGTACTAATTTGACCAAATAAACTTTATAAAAATCTTGTGACCAAATCTAATACAAAGTTATTGCTTTTTAAAGGTACGTGAGAGGGCTAGGTTGAACTCGGATAAGTGATTTAACCGTTATAACCTTCATTCGTAATCTTTCATGGCATCGGCAACTGACAATTAATTAGCAATTAAAAAAAAAAAAAAGTTAAGATGAATTTAGTAACGTTGGTTAAGTAACGTAGAAATAATTTAAGGTAAAACCCATCAAACAATTAATACCTATTGTAAAAATTTGCAGAAATTGTAAATGACCTAAGGCATGGCTAACAAGAGGCCAGAAAAATATGCAAAAATGGATGATGAGGTAAAGGTTATTTTAACTCAACATTATGAATCAGGTATGACATCTACCTTAATGGAAGACAAAGTCAAAGCAGCAGCTGCTGAAACAATCCTTCCAATAGAAAAAGTAAAGGTAAATAATGTTTTTTCCAGTTGAAAACATTTAACAAAACATTTAACAAAAAACATTTAACAATAAACTAAAGTTTTTCACACCATATTATATCTCGCATCATGTAATGTATTTTTAATAGAAATGGATTGGTAATTAAAATGCCAAAGTAGGGAAAAAGAGGAAACAGCCTGAGAATGTTTCCTGCGAAGAAGTATATAGTTACAAAAAAAAGGCTGGAGACAGACGGCTTACTGCACAGAATATGTTTTACAGCCAATTGTCTAGAGAAGGTAATATTTTAATTTATTGTGTATAGTTTGTGATGGCTTACTGTTTCTAAATTACTTTTCACTATAACTACCGACTTAATCTACAATTTCACAAATATTGTTTACTAAGGTAGGTTAAACGGTCTTGGCAATTCTATGAGAAACACATTGGTTTCCAATGAATGGAAAAAGTTGAGCCCATCAAAGAAAGAAAGATGCGAAGAAGAAGCGAAACGAATTAACGAAGTCGACGTCAGAAGTATGTCAGAAAGTGAAAAAAAACATCTGTTAAAGAAGCACAAAAAGAGACTTCTAAATGAAGTTAGTTTTATCTTCAATTGGTTTTTCTTATTTTTGAAAAATTTAAAGTTTTTGTAGTTAAAGTTTATAATCATTAATAGATTTTAAAGCTATTGTTTACATTAGAATTTTCTTTTTTATTTAGATAACTGTTCTTGAACAACTTGGCGTTGAAAGTGCTAACATATTAGTTGATGAGAACAATGAGATTTCTTATTATGGGTCTAAACGAGGGATAGAATGCCTAAACAGCAACATCAAAATTGATATTGAGATTAGGAAGTTCTTTGGTAAGTTTTATAAAAATTAACGAAGTCATTTTATTCTAATATCGCAAATTTCATCAGCCTTCTTATTAGTTTTTTTCTTTTATATCATGTTAGAGATTAAAGAAAAGGAGCCATCCTATTCTTATCAAGATTTGCAGGATCTGTTCAACAAATCGTATGGTATAGTAAAATTGTTTATTTTTAAGATATTATACATCGACTTTGTGGTATATAATTCATCAAATTTGATTTAGAAGTAAATTTTTGTGAACGTGCCACAATTCTAACTAAACTTTACCTTGCTTTCAGCTAAAGCAATCAATTGCAAAACTGCAAAGGTTCCTTATTTAAAAGGGAACTTTATTATTCAAGGGATCCCAGAGGATATTGAGTGGAGAAAAAAAGATGGCAGCATTAAAAAGCCGTGCGATTACGGAAAGAAACAAATAAATAAAATCATGAAGATAAAAGAACAAATAACTTTTGTTATTAAT
Source organism: Hydra viridissima (assembly GCF_058129835.1). Lineage (NCBI taxonomy): Eukaryota > Metazoa > Cnidaria > Hydrozoa > Anthoathecata > Hydridae > Hydra > Hydra viridissima. The sequence goes on along the minus strand of NW_028324307.1, from coordinate 18,044,305 downwards.
GAAAAATGACATATTATTTATTGTTAAAGGAAGTTTTACATGGACTTAATGAGGCTCAAAAGAAATTTTACATTTTAAAAGCATTACTAGAGTATTATAAGTTATACACAAATATTTACATATTGAACAATAAAAAACAATAATTACTCTCTAATAATTAGTACAAAAGTTATAATCTGATTCAGAGTCAGAAGATTCTGAGTTAGAAAGTTCCAGCGACTCTTCACTATCAGATTGGTTAGACTCGCTAGGTAAAATAACGTTAGTATTGATGCTGCCAAGATATTCACACTGTGGAGCACTAAGAGCAATGGGGAGCTTGATACCAAATTTCTCATACACATTTTTATCAGTGTCAATTTCATGTTCCACTTGCATTAATTTGTTTTTTAATAATGCCGATAAACCCTTAGAATAATTGTCAATGTTAAATGATAGTACTTCACACTTTTGCGTAAGTACAGAAAGTAATTCTAATTTTGAATCCAAAAGACTTTGACACTCAGTTTGAAGCAAAGACCGTTCTTCTTCACATCGCAATAAAAGTTCTTTTAATTCAATAATACGACTTTTTATATCAAAAGAGATTTGTTGTGATAGCGTTCTAGTTGCGAATTTATAAAATATTTTGGAGTTTGGATCCTTTACACTTTCAAAAGTTAATGGTTCCAGAGCAAGGTCAACATGCTCTTTAATAAGAGACAACTGTGCATTATACTTTGATAACTCTATCTTCATTTTTTTTGTTTGCTGGTTAACACGCTGTGCCAGTCGAATAGCTTGCTTCTGTCCAACTACATGACAAAGCAAATAAAAATGCATAAAAAATGATTTACTAAGTGAAAAGTTAGTTTTTCGTATAATTAGTTTTAGGTAAAACCAATCGTAGATCATTTTTACAACTTCATTAAGTTATCTAAACCTCTAATGTGTTTTAAAACTAAACTTTGTAAATAATTACTAAAAAAATATTACCAGAGTATCTGTCTTTTAACATCAACTTGAGGTGGCGTTCCATTGACAATGAATGCAGCTTCATGAGAATAGAATCTCTTCTTTCTTCTTCAACAACTTTAACTCCTAATATAAAAGTGGGATTTGAGTTTTTCCATCTTTCCTTGACATTATTTTTTCTTTCAATTTTTGAAAGTCTCTCATCCAACCTAAAAATACCAATAACTTGATTATTCACTCTGCAGAAACTGAAATAAAACAAAACTAAGTTTTAGTAAAAAAGACCAAAAAAAAGTCCTTAATCATCACATTATCTTAAACCTTAAGTAACCTTATACCTGCATGCTTTAGTAATCAGATCTCTATGATTTTTTCCATTTAACTGTGATGATGCAATTGAGTTTCTACAAAAAAAAGGGAATTTTGGGAAATTATAATTTTTTGGGAGATTATTGTTAAATTAGGGAGGATTATTCTTTACATGTATTTAAAGAAAAAAAAAACACATTACACTGTACACTTCAAAAAAATTTTATAAAATGTTATTAAATTTATTTAAAAGTATCTTCATTGAAATTAAAAGAAATGAAGCATAATCATGTTTTTTAACCATTTAAATCACAAATATTGTCATGAAAAATACAACTTTAAAAATATTTTTAAACAGTTTTACATTAAAACTCAACAAATGACTAACTACCACCTCAACTGAAAGTGATCCCATAACAGACGAGCATAGTCAACTTCCCAGGAAGACGTTGTGTAACATGATACTAAAGATATATCTTATATTATACACGTATATATTAAAAAATTATTTGACTTCATAAAAAAAAACTTTAATAAAAATTTAAGGTACCTTTTTTTGCCTCTAAAAGTTCAATCTGCTCTCTTTTCCATTCCTCTACAAGTGAATCAGTAACAATAATTTCGGCTGTCAAGAGAAAAAATGTTATGTATAAATTTATGATTCAGCCAACCACTCTTTTTGCATCCAACCTAACTCATTTCTATGATAATTAGATAGGTGTTGATTTCTATAGTACATATAAAAATTAATTTAATTGTTCAAATCAACAAAATAATTTAAAATAAAACTTACATGGTAGTTTCCCAGTCAGTTCTTGCAGTTCTGCTAAAGATTTTTCTTTTAAAATTTTTGTCTTTTTTAAGTTACATTCCAAATACCTGCCTGAAAGAAAAAGCTATTATGAAAAAAAAAAACATTTACTGATCATTAATAGAGATTTTTTTTATACAAAGCCAATCTTAAAAAAAAAAAAAAAAAAAAAAAAAAAAAAAAAGCATAAACAATACCTTGATTTCGACTCACTCTTTGTGCATAATGTAATAAAGCTTCTGTTAGTAAATCAGTTCTTCTGCTGGCAGTCATTTCTTTTGTCATGTAACAAAACTTTCTTAAATATGACCACATTCTCTCTATACCTTCTCCATCTGTTAAACCAAATCCCTTAACACGCCGAGGAGAATAGGTCATCTGAACATTGAAGGAAAACCTTCATTACTCTGTTATTAGTATTTCAACAACAAAATTTTATATTTTTTTTCATGGTTTAAAAAAGACCAATAAATGCTATTATAATTGAAATTATAACTACCTGACATTTAGAGATATGAACATATGCATGAAAAATGGGTATACCAAATTGAACTTTGTCTAAACAACTGCCAAGGTTGTAACAGTTATTATTCTAAAATTTGAAAAGACTAACCTATATAACATTTATATTAATACATTACACCATTAAATATATTTGGGAATTCTCTTGGTACATCCAGTAAATGATATTATAAAATACAAAAAAAGGAGTTTTCTTTTATACTAATTAAATATTTCATTTTACCTTATACATCATCTGTAGTAGTTTCTTCAACAAAAGAATACTTGTAACTTAGGTTTTAATTTTATCACAAAGCAAAACAATATTTGCTTATTTATAAAAAATACAAAAAGAAGCTTAACCAAATATATTACCTCAAGGTGGTTATGAAGAATGCAAGCTATATCATACATGCATTTGATTTCAATATTAGTTGAGCCAACATATGGTTCAATCATCCGCTTTAACTCATAAACAGCATATGATATCCTAAAATTAAAAAAAAAAAAAAAAAAAAACAATAGACAAATTCAAGTTTAAAAAATAAAGTTCAATTTTATGAATAACTAAAATAAAAAATGAGCTTGCCTTTCACCATGCTTCAAATTAACAAATCCTTTTGGAAAACCATGTCGACAAATTCTACCAAAAACACCTTTTTCATCATACTTTTCGTTTCTTCCTTTTGATCGTATGTTTTCAATTATTTCTCCAGCTCTGTATTGACTACAATTCTACAAAATGAAAGAAAAAGAGAAAAAAAGTAAAATATAACATGCAAGTATATAGTAATAAAATAATATTTATTGCTTTATAGTTTGATACATTTTTAAGATATTTTACTAAAATATACATTGTCAGACTTCTTAATCTCTTTTGAATGTGCCTCAATAAAGTTATCTACATCATCCCGATCAGCAAATAACAGTGATTTATATTTAGGATTATTAAAACTGGAGCCAGCAGTTTTCTTCCGCACAAATCCAAAGCATGCATCCATACATTCAATGAGTACTCCATTAGAATTAGGCTAAAATAGGTAGATTTATTAATATTTAGGATGTTTGTAACTTTAAAAACAAAAATTATTTAAATACCTATATTTGTGATTAACAAGTAATGTGTTAACACATTTTCTATGAACATATTATAAATAGGGTATAAAACCTCCAAAAAAATATGACTTAAATACTAATTTTAATAAAATAATTATGTTGCAATTACCTTTGGACAAAGTGTGCATTTTTCAACTTGAATCTCTATTGAATGCCTGAAAAACCTATGTAAAAACATCAGTAGAATATAAAATGACATTCCAAATAATTTAAGTTATATTTTAGGCTTTCAATTTTATATCCAAAAAATAACTTAAAAATTGTATTAATATATATTAACTACCATTCTTGTGAAGCATTCTTTATTTATACAAAATACTGCTGAAATTTATTTGACAGATTCATGAGCTGAGAAAAAAGAATTTCACACAGTAAACCACTAACCTGTATTCTTCAAAGGATGAGTTGTTCAAGATTTTATAGATACTTTTTATCTACATGTATAAAAATGTTTTTAGTACTATACTGATTTTGTAAAATATGAAATTACATTTATATAAATTTAATTCAAATGAATAATAAAATCTTTTAATGCTTACATATGTTGGTAACAAAGATCCATTCCACAAGGAGATAGTTGCGCAAAGTTTATCTAGGGAACAATGACACTCCAA